>NW_023463761.1:0-12867 GCF_013731165.1 Rhagoletis pomonella | reverse complement strand
TTAATGCCGGGTATACATATATTTATTGAATACTAAAACGTTTAATTGCATCGATCAGAGTACAATGTTCGGTTCGCTTGACAGTGTAGAGTATTGTGTAAGGTCCGAGGTATTTTGGATTAAGCTTCAAACCACGACCATATTGGGTACGCTTAATCGCCACCAATTCGTTGACGTTATACTCAACCTCTGCCTTACGATGGGAGCTGAAGGTCCTGCGGTTCCCTTCTTGAATCTTGGCTATGTTCTCTTGCGCTTAATGGCGGCTTCTTTCACGTTCGGAGTCGACTTCCTCTATCGCAGCGCCGTCTTAAATGGCTTGCAAGCTTGGTGCACCGGATATCCGCATGTCTAGCCCAGTAAGTATTTTAAACGGTGTTACTCGCGTACTTCGCGGCGGAGTGTTGTTGATTATTTGCTGCACGCGATCCACGTGACGGTACCAACTAGCGGGGCTTTCACAGCAAAGCTTCGATATCATAGGGACAACAACCTCATGTACCCGCTCGACTTGGCCATTTTCTCGTGGAACACCGGTGGCGATGAGGTGTTGAATGGATTCGCTCTCGCAATACTCCTTGAAGAGGGCCGATGTGAAAGCTGCACCTCTATCTTTTATGATACGCCTCGGGTTGCCTAATACCTCTGCTGCTGTATTCTTCTTCGGATGTAGCCAGACAAACTTTGAAAATGCGTCCACAACCGTCAATATGTAGTTATACGCTTTTTTAGTTGTCTCCATTGGCCCAACATGATCAAGGTGGAATGTGCTTAACAGGCTAGCCTAATATTCACGCACGCCGCCAATTTACTGTGAAAATTTTCTCATGCACATACAACTGCTACGGGACCAACCGAAATTGAACGGCGTGCGTATGAAGCTAACTCAATTCCCAATTTTTGTTCTGCGTGACATTTTAATTTGACGTTTCGCTCAATGAAATCAAATGCAAACGTACGCAAGCCAATTTCGGGTGACGCAAAAATACAAATTCGACGGCGTGCGTACCAAAACACAAGCCGCGAATATTAGGCTTGCCAGTAAAGGACGATCTTTCTTGTTTGTGGGGTTCAGGAACCCTTCACGTTTACCTGCCTTGCTCTCGTTGGTTATGCACTCTATGCAGCTTCTGACTACATGTTCTGCTTTGGACTTTAACTGCGGAATAAAGAACGACTTCTTCATAGCTTCCGGCGTCTTCTTACTGGAAAAGTGTCCTTGGATATGTGCCGCTCTTATTATCTCTTCCTCCATAAGTGATAGGACGACGATCAGCTCCTCGACGGGATCCTTGTGAGTATTCCACGCTTCATGAAGAAATCCTCGTACTCTTCTCGTTCGACGCAGGGCTCTTACCCAGTCGTCTCTTTTCTGTGCTTGCTTCAGGCGATGGATCAGCGAGTCTTCGATTAACAGGCACGAGACCCTACTCAAAGCATCCACATATCTTATCTTGGTGTTCTTTCTTGCAAGTACATCGCCCAGCGGGATACTCTGACAGGCACATCGCGTTTTTTATTGTCTTGGTGAATGCGTTGCAGTCGGTTATAATTTTGAATTTTATACCCAGATACACGCGCCATTTCTTTAGAGCTTCTACGATGGCTAGGACTTCCAACTCATACGAGTGGTAATTTTCCTCAGCCGGCATTGTCTTCCGGCTCATGAACTGAACTGGGTGAAACTCCTGATCCTCGTAGTTCTTCTGCAGCATCACCGTGCCGTATCCGTACTTGGAAGCGTCCGTGTGTACCTGAGTCACTGCTTTTGGGTCGTACAGCGTAAGAACTGCCACATGCACCAAGGCGGATTTTTATTGTTGGAACGCTGCTAAATGTTCGTCTTCCAGCTCGTATCTCACATCCTGCCGCAACATATCCGACAAGGGATTGGCGATAACTGCATATCCCTCAACAAATCTCCTGAAATACGACGTAAATCCGAGGAATGGTTGCATTGCCTTCCAGTTACTGCTTAATGGCATTCGTCTTAGCGTCGAATGGTTTTATCGAACCGTTCTCGACGACATATCCCAGGAACTCTACCCTTTTCAGCAGGAACTGACATTTGCTCCACTTTATTCGCAACCCATTCGCAGCAGCCGTCTTCAGCACCACCTGCAGCCGTTGGATGCCTTCGGACTCGTCCTTATAGGGACTTATCAAATCGTCCATGTAGGCCACGACTATTCCGTCCCTGATCACGTCTCTCAACACTGCAAAGATATACTTTGTAAAGATAGCTGGTGAATTGCATATGCCAAAGAGCACATACAAGAACTCGTATTGGCCGCTCCAGGTAACGAAATACGTATATTTCCGTGATTCAGCATTT
This sequence comes from Rhagoletis pomonella, assembly GCF_013731165.1. Taxonomy (NCBI): domain Eukaryota; kingdom Metazoa; phylum Arthropoda; class Insecta; order Diptera; family Tephritidae; genus Rhagoletis; species Rhagoletis pomonella. The sequence goes on along the minus strand of NW_023463761.1, from coordinate 10,532 downwards.
ATAGGCACATGGATGAATCCGTTGCTTAGATCGAGTGTTGTAAACACCTTGGCTCCTTGCAAACGGTCGATGACATCGTCCGTCACCGGCATCGGGAAGTTATCCCTCACGATCTTCTCGTTCAACCTTCTGTAGTCACAGCAGTCTTTTCTCGCCATTCTTCTTAGGAACAAGCAAAACATTTATCTGCATAGGACATTCGCCTTGGTTTTCGGAGACTGGAATCTCATCCTTCAAGATTATCTTCATTTCTACCGGCGAATCAGCGTTTCTCACCGGATGTACGTGTGTATCATCTGTCTTATTTCGCTTACTTGCATTCTATTCAGATGAGACAAATCGACGCGTGGTGATTCTTCCTCGCTGGTCAGCAGACACAATTCTCCCAGTTCTCCAACCAGTTCAGCGATTCGATTATAATCGACTTCAAGCTCGCTAGCGCCTGCTTCCCTTCCTTATCCCTCTTTTTCTGGAAATCAGCACCGTCTTCGGTCACTACTAGGTCAACCTGTTTCAGTACATGTTACCTATGACTACTGCATTGCTGGAGTCGCATTCGTTGATTACATGGAACATAATATCCAACGGTATGCTATCTATAACCAGGTGCGTGGTGAAACTACCCAAGGTCACTAGCTTGCTATTGCCTATGCCCACTAATCGCCGCTTATCCTTACTTATCTCTACGTCTAACCTCAACATAAGCAAAGTATTGTATCGCATTAAGCACAGATCGGAGCCGGTGTCAATCAGCGCTGAAATTGTTCGCGGCGTCATGTTGGGTGTATTGAAGGTTATGTCCTTGAAGATTAAGCTACTCCGATTAGTTGACCTTGGTTCGCCGCCGACTGTTGACTCTTCCCTGCTGTAATTTTTTCGTATATCTGAATTTGTTCTTTAAGACCGCTGATGGACTTCGCCTGGTACAGGTTAATTTTATTAGATTTTGAGTCCGGTAAACCGTCAATGAAGTATTCTATTAGGCTGATGTCATCTAAGTTTGCAGACCTGGCGATTTCAATCAGACTGTACAAGTTCTCGCGTAAATCTTCATTCGGACGTTTACGGCGATACCTCAAAGCGCGATGTACCTCCATTGCCGATGTTGCCGTTCCGAATTCTTTCTTCAACGCTTACTTGAGCGATGCCTAACTACTGATGCCTGCCTGGCTACAAACAAACATTTTAGTAGCCTTTTTTTAATAACTGCTTGGCATATATTTTTGCAGTTTGCTGCACTGTACGGCTAAGGCATTTTCCTCGAAGTCTGGCAACCACTGTTCGAGGCTGGGCTGACCTGATCTGCTGAATGGAGTCAACGAATCTTCAATATCACGAAGTGTGAATATTGAGCGTTCGGTGGTCGAACCATGTTCGCTGCGCCTGCTACCCGCGTCGACGAATTCCGCATCTTCATCTTCGTTAACATTCAGGCCGAAGTGTTCCATCAACCTGTCGTGTAGCGTAGCTTTGAGTCCACTGGTGATTAACCCTAGTATTTTCAAGTTTTCCTTAAGTCCGTCTGCTGTCAACGATAAAATTTGTTCTCGGTCTGTGAATTATGGATAAAGTTTATTATTGTAAAATATGTTAAAAGTTGAAATATCGAGTATATTTAATCTTCCATTACGAATTAAACTGCTTACAAATTACAATAGAAATGTTGCAATATCAAACGCTTTAAAACTATTTAATTATATTCGGTACTTTTTTATTACCACCGCCATTACTGTGCGCGATTGAGCTACAATGCTAGGCAGATGCCTATATACATATGTACGCACAACCGTGCTTATGAACAACAAAATTACTAAACAGTGTTAAGGCGGATTCACCGTTCGTGACGTCTGTCACGATAGCTGACCCACTTCTCCAAAAAATTATAATGATAATAATCACTCAGGAATTAGGTGCAACTTAGGGCCTCCAAAATAAATTTAAGGGCTCACTCGGTTTCCGAAATATTCGCAAAAATATGTTTTGGGTCAGCCAGCGTGACACCAAAATTAATTTCGGTGCGCACTCGGTTTCCGAAATATGTATTCGCAAAAATGTGTTTTGGGTTAGCCAGCGAGACGTCACGCTAGCTGACCCACAAACTAAATTCCGTCGAACACTGCTAAATATTATTCAGGAATTAGGTCCAATTTAGGGCCACCTAAACTAATTTCGGTGCGCACTCGGTTTCCAAAATATTCGCAAGAATGTGTTTTGGATCCACTAAACTTCGTCGAACACTGGTAAATATTATTCAGGAATTAGGTGCAATTTAGGGCCACCAAAACTAATTTCGGTGCACGCTCGGTTTCCGAAATATTGGCAAAAATGTGTTTTGGGTCAGCTCGAGTGACGTCACGCTGAAATGAATGTGGTGCAAGCAAATTTTGGGAAAGCGTTCATAGCCGCTTTTAATTTTCCTTTTCAACGTTTAAAAACCCTTGGGAAAAGTGGTTTCCACATATTTCACTATATCCCTGGCTCTTGCATGGTCTCTAATGTTTTTTTTGCTTACTTTGTACTTTATTATGATTTTGCAGAGAGATAAGCAATTTATGATTCTTGCTAGGGTCTCATTTCGATGCTATGTGAAACATGTTTTTTCGCACTCGTGGATTTTCCTCCTACGGTTTTCCTATTCTATAAAGCCGACATTTCCTTTGTAAATAAAGTTATTTTTAATTCTCATCGTGAAAAAATTTAACAACACGTTACTTTTCGTGACACTGAGTTTCGGTATACAAAATTTACAAGCAAATTTTCAGCGTTCGTTCGCTTTGAAGGAAATTATTTCAGCATTAAAATATACGAGATAATTTTTAGTGGACTGCTTGTTAAGATTGCACTGTAGATTTTGGTATACTTAGTTTTGCTCCTGTGTTTACCAAAATTTTTTATAGTCTGCTTAAAAATAGTCCACATTTCATTCCGCATACGTTATTCTCTATTCATAATAGGCGCCATAGACGGTGCGTCTGACGCGCGAGTCATCTGTGTACGTGGTGTGCCATGCCAGAGTCATGTCGGTGTATCAAACACATATTTATTTTCACTAACACATCCAAACCGACTCGCATGTCAGACGCACCGTGTGTGCCGCCTATAATTACAGTGACCATCCGTCCTGTTTTATACGGGACGCCAAATGTTCTGTATTTCATTTAATGTCCTGTATTTTTCCCGTACTCGGTGTTTCGACGCCTTAACAGCTCATTAAAATGGCATGCCTATGAACGAGTTTTAACTGATGTTGGTATATGAACGTAATTTTCTCCATAAACAGTTATTATTTTCTAATCTGAATGCCTGTGACTCGAGTCAAGGAATACATACAGAAATAGAACTCGACAGAAATTAGGACTCGACATTTTAGTAAGTTTTGGCTATTTTTCCTTATTTAATATTTATTATTTATTTTATGAAAGTGAAGCTCTTTTCCTAACAAAAACCATATAATAATAAATTTCCAAAATATGTAAAAATTTATTAAAATTAATTCTGCAATGTTCCAAAATTTTACACTTTTTAATTAGAATCTTAAAAAAAAACAATTTGGTTTGCAGTTTTGTAACTCATTAAAATTGAGTACAATAAAGTGCGAGTGGAAAGTTCTGCTTATTTGCTTCTCTTTCAAAAAAATGGTCGAACATACTTTGTATGAAAAAAATCCGTAACACCGCCAACAAAAAAAAAAAATTGCCAAAAATTAATGGTAAGCCTTAGCGACTTTAAATTGCATTTTATTATACTAAAATTTAACGAATTTGTTTAACAAATTCTACGGGGTAAAAGGATACTGTCGGCCGCTGTGGTGTAGTGGTAAGCAGTGCGCGCTTCCACTCCACAATGCCTGGGTTCAAACCCTGGTCAAAGCAACATCGCAAAAAATATAGAAAAAAAGGTTTTTTTCTTAACAGCGGTCGTCCCTCGGCAGGCAATGGCAAACCTCCGAGTGTATTTCTGCCATGAAAAACAGCTTCTCATAAAAATACAATCGCCGTTCGGAGTCGGCGTAAAACTGTAGGTCCCAATGTAGGCCAATCTATTATTATTATTATTAAAAGGATACTGTTGCAGGACTAATACATCTAGGATTATTGAAGAAGGCTTTAAGATCTGTAAGCTGTTGTGGAAAAAATTTGCAAAATTATTTTTTGTCCCGTTTTCAGCTCTCTTAAATATGATCGTTGTACCTATAATGCATCTTTTCGAAAATGGCGGAAATTTGCGGTTATAATCAATTGCAGGGGTGGGCAAGGCCGAAGTCGAAAAGAGCCACATGTTAATTCTAAATGCTACAAAGAGTCACACGAAAAAACAACAAAAACAAAAATTTCATTTTTAAATAAAATTATTATTAGAAATGAAAAACATTAATTTTATCATTATTCTAATGTACGTAAGATAGATATTAAAGAAAATTCAAAAGATCCCTTTGGCCAAATTTTCAAAATCTGGTATTACGTTAGTTAAAGCCGTTCGTAACAGTTCTGTTGAATGTTGGTTAGTCAATAGGTACGTTCGTTTAGTTTCCAGTAAAAAATGCCCAACAGCAAAATTCCGGCGAAATGTCGTCTGTTCTCTTACAAGAGGAAAATATCCAAAGTAATACGCGCACAGAAAATTTGCAGAAACTTGCAAGTTAGACGAACAGCTGATAGAAATTTTGTTTACATTCAAAAGTATAAAATGAAAACGTATGAAATCAAATCCCGAAATCTTATCCTAACACAGTTCACTGACTAAACGAATAATTACTTCTTACAAGTTTAATTAGTCGCACTTTACTATTTTAACTTCCAAACCATCAAATTCAATATAGGGATTTGCGTAAATTCAAACCAGCTTTTTTTGATCAGCTGTTTTCTTGTTGGCAAATTGCTGTTGGTAAAAATTTTTCCAGCAGCTTTCACTCAAAATGAAATTTCATTTTCCTCTCTCAATTTCCCCTACTTTGCAAGTTTTTTGCGTACGCGAACACAAAAAGCTGATAGTTTTTATAACTTTCAATAATTATCAGGTGCACGAATGCAACTAATTGTGAGCGGTATTTTGACATTACGAACTTCATTGTAGAGTAAAAAGACTCACAGTTATACTTTGTACCAAAAATTTAAAATATACGGCACACAGCTGTTTCAACAGGGGATATTTTAAATCTGGTACTTGTTGCGGGAGTTCAAGCAATGACAAAGTTTTATGTTGCATTTTCAGTGCCTTATCTTCTTTTAATTCCAAAAACTCCAACTCTTCGCTTTTCTTAAAAAGGAGTATTTCGGATATTGTAAATTCATCATCAATTATGTTACAGTAAGAAAGGTTTATGAAGTATGCAAACGGACATTTCAATAATTTCAAATCGGCAAATCTGTTTTTAAAATCTGCTTTTAAATTATATTATATTGCACATATTTTTTTCCAGCCATGGAAAAATATGAAATATTCTTTTTTTTTTGAGATCATGAATAAGAAGACGTAGTTAAGCTTCAAAACTTAAAATAATTTGCGACAAATCAAAAACATTCTTATTCTCTCCTTGTAGAGACGAATTCATGTTTTGCACATGTTCCATCACATCGGTAAAGAACATTTAGTCAGAAATTCAATTTTCAATCTCCAGTTACGTTACGTGCGCTGATACACCAAATTGCTAACTCAGTAGCGCAATTATGCGTTGGCAGCGCAATGCGTTGACAGCACGACAATACGTTGATAGTGAAATAATGCGTTAAGATCGTAACATTGCGCTGAGAGCGCAATATGCGTTGAAAGCGAAACAAAAACGTTTATTGTCACAGCGCAATGAATGAGCGTTGTGACATTCTTCCCGATTCAAACAATGAAACAGTTTAATTTTTCAGTTTTTTTATGAATATACTATTTTATTAAAACAGTAAGCCTTTTCATTAAAGAAAAAACATTTTATGTATTACAGGAGCTTAACCATGACAAACTGAGCATAGGTACATAACAAACATTTATTAAAAGTATCAGTCTAGATGTAATGTCCGTCACGCTAAAGAAACTGCATTGCGCTCGCGAAGTCCAGCTGCCAACAGTCACACATACAGCGTGTGCTCTTTTTAACCGGCATCTTACTATTTCAAATGTTTTATAATAAATCGCAGGTATAAGTGAACTTGAAATAGTCTTCCTAGTCGGAACGCTATAATTAGGGTTAAATAGATGAATAAGTTTCCGAAACTCGACGTCTTCGACTATACTGAATGGGTGATATTCGATAACAATCATTTTAACTAATTGTTGATCAATTTCACTCTTTTTTTTATTCAACAGCGGCCTATGAAAGTATCCCGTTATGACTGTAGGTCGCGGCGTAGAAGTTGCGGTACGTGGCGCAGAAAATTCAAGTGGCGGTGCAGAAGTAGCAGGTGGCGGTATAGAAGTGGCAGTATGCGGCGTTGAAAGTTCAAGTGGTGGTGTAGATTTTGCAGGTGGCGAAGTGTTGCAGGATACACGTGTAGTTGTTGCAGCAGATTGCAACTCATTGTTATTATTATCCGATTCCTCGGCTGGATGTCTTGATATTCTCTGTGTAGGATGCTTTTTATTTAGGTGGCGAATTAGGCCGCACGTCGATTTGTTGCTCACAGATAAATGCTGGCCGCACAGCATGCACTTTACTTTTTTTTTGCTGTTCTTCGGAAAAATGCAACCACACATCGCTTTTCCTTCTTGAAGTCATTGGGAGAATCCTAGAAATATATATATATATATGTTAATTTTAAATTATGAAAAACATACACACAATTATGATAAACTTACAAATACTTTTTAGCCACCAGGCAGACCCAAACGATTAGTAGATAGCGCGTAAAAATTAGAAATGCGTGTAAAAATTATAATCGCTGATAAAGATGGCATCTGTTTTTTTGCTTTGCTACGATGGATGCCACTCCGTCACGTATAACGCAAATTGCGCTGATACATACTGCTTCGCTTGCGCTAACATATCAACGCAGTGTATGTGTATATAAAAAGAATAAAATAAAAAACAGCACAATGGAAAAGAATGTCCAGCAAAGAAATATGTATTTTAAAAAGTAAAAAGAGCCAAAATGGTCTAAGCAAAGAGAAAGTCAAAAGAGCCGCACTTTGCTAAGCAAAGAACAGTGTTGCCACTTTACTAAAATTGTGGTAGATCTACTCCATTTTGGGTAATTTTTCACTTCTACCACAACTAGTACAGATTTTAAAAAACTACCAAAATTTTACTGAAATAAAATTATTAATTTAATTTGAAAAATGTTTTTTTCATAAGAGTTGAACCGTCAATTTTCTCCTCAATATGATTTTAAATGTCAAGAAAATTTATTGTGAAATTTCTGTTAGTTGCTGCCGTTTCATAATTTCGGTTGCGTGCCAGTTATAATACCCTTGTACACAAGTGCGCTCGGGTATAAAAAACAAAAATTTAAAGATTGGTCAGCTAGGTTAACAGCGCTAAGCTAGCTGACCAACACATTTTTGCGAATTTCTCGGTAACCAATGGAGCTCCTAAATTAGCTTTGGTGAAGTTGAAGAACACCTAAAAAAAGACACCTAATTCCTGCATATATATATTTATTTATTTCTTCTATATTTTATAAATAAATTTATAAAATATTAGTTTTTTTTGGGGGGTTCACCCCACGCCAGAAGGAATTAAAGGGGTCATGTGACTTGTGGTTCCGTAGCTATGGCTGATAAAAAGTTCCAAGCCTATGTTAAGTGATACGCCCCTAAAAAAACTCATTTATAATACCTTACTATTAGCACCTACCATAAATTTGTTTGCATACCAAATTTCAAGTTCATGTGACTTGCGGTTCCGAAGTTAGAGCTGATTAAATAATTCACGCCTATGGGAGGTGCCACGCCCACTTTTCCAATACCGCCAATTTTTCCCATGAACATGGAATTAATTTTATTTATCTCGACAGCAAGTTCCAATGCTCTACCACAAATATTTCAAGAGATATACAATATGAAAATTTTAGTTAGTATAAGAGGTGCCACGCCCTCTTTTCCAGTTTCTCTATGCCTATAACCTTCCCGGGGTAAAAGCAAATAAGTTTCCAATGTTTCGTGCGATACCGTGCCGCGGTTCAGAAGTTATAAGGTAATAAACAAACAGACATTCACATTTATATATATAGGTATTTTTGAGGCTGGGCTACTAGGCCATATTGCCTCAAGGAAAGTTAAGTATTTTAAACTTCTTTGAATAAGTTATGTTTACTTAGAGCATCTTTAAGTATTTTTATGGTGATTTCTTGAGTGCAGTCAAGAGCTTTCTTTAAATTGATATTTTGATCTCCGGATACAGTACAATTTTTTAGTATAAATGCGACACTTAGGGCCGCTGAGCACCACGCACATTTCCTTGGTCGCGATTGTTGAAAATAGTACGTGTGTAAAGTTAGCACTACACTTTTCGAAATTGGGAAAGTTAACTACGGCATTAATTGTAGTGTTTTTGTTGTAAATTTGCTGTGGAAAGAAAAAAATTGCAGCTCTAATTTAAAAAAAAAATATGGTATGTTGTGCTAACTTGACACCATAGTCGATAGAACTGTGATATTGAAAATGTTATAACGGCATTAATTGTAGCTTTTATATTGTAAATTTGTTGTGGAAAGAAAAAATTTTTAGCTTTCGTTTTTTAAGAAAAACTGGTATGTAGTGTAAATTTGACACCATACACCTAGTTGATAGAATTGAGATATCCAATATGTTACTATGCCATTAATTGCAGCTTTCGAATTTAAAATTTGTTGTGAAAAGAAAAAAATTGCAGTTTCGCTTTTCTGGAAAAATGACACCTAATTCCAGCATATATTTGGAAAATTTAAAACCAAAATTTAGGGGTGGGTCAGCTAGGTTTACGTAAACGTAGCTGACTAACACATTTTTGCGTATTTCTCGGAAACCAATGGAGCTACTAAATTAGTTTTAGTGGCGTTGAAGAACACCTAAGACACCTAATTTTACCTAAATTTAAACCTAAATTTAAACCTAACCTAAACTTAAAGATGGGTCAGCTAGGTTTAAGTAAGCCTAGCTGACTAGCACGTTTTTGCGAATTTCTCGGAAACCAATGGAGCTACTAAATTAGTTTTAGTTGCGTTGAAGAACACCTAAAAGACACCTAAATCCAGCATATATTTGTGAAATTTAAAACCAAAATTTAGGGATGGGTCAGCTAGGGTAGTGGCGTTGAAGAACACCTAAAAGACACCTAATTCCAGCATATATTTGGAAAATTTAAAAACAAAATTTAAACCGTAAGCCCAGCTGACCCACACATTTTTGCGAATTTCTCGGAAACCAGTGGAGCTACTAAATTAGTTTAAGTGGCGTTGAAGAACACCTAAAAGACACCTAATTCCTGCATATATGTATTTCGAAAATTAGAAACAAAAATGTATATATTGTTCAGCTAGGTTAACAGTGCTAAGCTAGCTGAAAAACAATTTTTGGGAATTTTTCGGAAACCAATGGAGCTACTAAATTAGTTTTAGTGGCGCTGAAGAACCCCTAAAAGACACCTGATTCCTGCATATGTGTAATTCGAAAATTTAAAACAAAAGTTTAAATATTGTTCAGCTAGGTTAACAGTGCTAAGCTAGCTGAAAAACACATTTCTGCGAATCTCTCGGAAACCAATGGAGCTACTAAATTAGTTTAAGTGGCGTTGAAGAACACCTAATTCCAGCATATATTTGGAAAATTTAAAACCAAAATTTAAATATTGTTCTGCTAGGTTAACAGTGCTAAGCTAGCTGAAAAACACATTTTTGCGAATTTCCCGGAAACCAATGGAGCTACAAATTAGTTTTAGTGGCGTTGAAGAACACCTAAAAGACACTTAATTCTTGCATATATGTATTTCAAAAATTTTTGAGGTTGTTCAGCTAGGTTAACAGCGCTAAGCTAGCTAAAAAACACATTTTTGCGAAACCAATGGAGCCACTAAATTAGTTTTAGTGGCGCTGAAGAACACCTAAAATACACCTAATTCCTGCATATATGTAATTCGAAAATTTAAAACAAAAGTTTAAATATTGTTCAGCTAGGTTAACAGTGCTAAGCTAACTGAAAAATACATTTCTGCGAATCTCTCGGAAACCAATGGAGCTACTAAATTAGTTTAAGTGGCGTTGAAGAACACCTAAAAGACACCTAATTCCAGCATATATTTGGAAAATTTAAAACAAAAATTTAAATATTGTTCAGCTTGGTTAACAGTGCTAAGCTAGCTGAAAACACACATTTTTGCGAATTTCTAGGAAACCAATGGAGCTACTAAATTAGTATTAGTGGCGCTGAAGGACACCGAAAATACACCTAATTCCTGCATATATGTATTTCGAAAATTTAAAACAAAAATTTAAAGATTGTTCAAACTAGGTTAACAGCGCTAAGCTAGCTGAAAAACACATTATTGCGAATTTCTCGGAATCCAATAGAGCTACTAAAATAGTCTTAGTGGCGTTGAAGAACACCTAAAAGACACCTAATTCCAGCATATA
>NW_023463760.1:0-12867 GCF_013731165.1 Rhagoletis pomonella | reverse complement strand
CTTAACGTTCTTCTCGTGTTAGTGAGGTACTCATTCGCAATGCAAATCGAAGAAGAACTTTTGATGAGCGAAATACTACTACTACGACTATGAAGATGTAGCCACTAGATTTAAAACCCGTATTGGATGACGCTGCGAAATTAACAGAGGCCTGCGAAATTAAAATACATCTTTGGTTTTTTTCTAGCACGTCGACATTTTTTCTATTGGTGGCATGTATATTTTAGAATTTCTACCAATTTGTATGAAAACCCCATAAATAAACAAAGTAAATCAGAAAAATGTATGCAACTTTCGAAGTTAACGGTAAGAAAATTGATAACAGCTGGTTTCACCAGCAATTTAAATGGAAAATGATTTATTTTATTTTCTGTCAATTTCCATATAAAATTCAAAAAATTAAAATCATTTTTCACTTAAGTTGCTTTCGTGAAATTGGCTGTAAAAGTTATTTTCTTAGCGTTAACGCGCATTACCAGCGTAAACTTGGAAGGTTTAAAAAAAAAATTGTTAAATATTTTCCCAACATTGACTCTGAGGATGTCTACAGCTGGATAACAAACCCGTTTTCATGTGACCCGAAAAGTAAACCTACTGAGATGACAAATTTAGCTTTTGAAAACCTTCTGGACATCAGTGAATACAGCACTTTGAATATTAAATACTACGAAGGGAGCCAAGAGAAAACACCGGTGTTGGCAAGATTGCATTAAAAATACTAGAGACTTTTACTTTTACATTTCTATGTGAGAATGCATTTTCAACAAATGCTTACATAAACAAGTAATTTTTAAGCAAAACACAAAACCGACTTCAATTCCCATTTAAAATTTAAGATTATCGTTAATCTTTTCATGATCCAATGATCGGATTTAAACAAAATTGGAATGGTGCCACCTCTGAGGTACCAACTTTCCCTTAAAAAGAGAATTAAATAAATCGTTTAACGTGGTCCAAAGTTATGCGGTAGCATACATAAAAAAAAAATATATTCCGACGAATTAATAACCTTCTCCTGTTTGTGAAGTCGGCTAAAAACAAATACACTAGCAAGCTTTCAGTGTCAAATGATTTCAGGGTAAAATTGTCAAAGCTCCCAATAAACTTAAAGGAAATAATAAAATCATCAAAACAATTTCAGTCCTGACATTAAAGCTAAAGGAGCATAAAGTTTGCATTGTGTTTTCTAGTTTTCGTAGACACTTGAAGAGTAGGTGTGCCACGAAATTTTTTTGGCACAACAAAGGTGCCGCGGTGAAAAAAGTTTGGGAACCCCTGCCATACACCATTAAGTTAAACAGAAACAATAAAGCAACACAAAAATAAACAAACAAATATTTACACAAACAAAATTAATTGCAATAAATAAGTGCAAAATGAAAAAACCACCTGATGTTGGTGTAAAAAACAATTCCCCCTACCTCTTCTTTGAAATAGACAATAATAAAGAATTCACCAACAAAGCAAATGAACCCAAACACCTAATAATCAAAAGATGTAACAGCGAGGAAACTCTCACCAAAGTTTCCTCATTTCTCATCAAAAAAGTTATTGTCAGTGTATGAGGCGAAGTAAGAATCTGCACAAAAACCAGGAATGGCATTCTGCATGTCAAAACAAAAACAACAGCACAAGAAAACAAACTGTTCATACTCACAGCCCTGTCTCCAACAATAAAAGTCGAAGTAACAGAAAATGTTTCACTGAACTGCACAAAAGGCGTAATATACCACAACGACCTACGAGAAGTCACTGAAGAAGAAATACTTCATGAACTTAAAACGCAAAATATTGTCGAAGTTAAAAAAATCTTAAAAAAAGACAACGAAATAGTAGTTGAAACCGGACTAATAGTAATTACCTTCACAGCCCCTGAGTTACCAAAGTATATCTATATAGACTACCGAAAAACATATATTCTCCTTCAATCCGTTGCGAAAACTGCCATCGCTACGGTCACCTAGCGAAGTATTGCAAAAACACAAAAATTTGCTACAATTGTGGCGAAACTGCCCACGTCAACGAAGAAACTCAGGAAAAATACGTCAAATCCCCAGTGTGTAAAAATTGTGCAGCAAACCATGACAACGAAATCTCCCACTCTACATACAATAAAGTTTGTCCAATCTTTATAATGCAAAAAGAAATCCAAGCCACTAAAACTCTACAAAAAGTTAGCAATAAAAAAAGCTACCCAAATATACAAAGACAGACACAACAGAACATACAGCAACTCTCTGCGCTAACAAGTGACGTACAGCTCGTCAGAAGAAGATCGCTAACCAACTCAAATAACTTCTCAGCAAAAATCTACCAACAGAAAGGAAGAAAATACAATAAGCCAAAAAATTCCAAGCTGCTCAAAGCTAACTAATTCTGAGCACAACACACTAAGTAATCAAAATTTAAGTACAAACGCAACCAAACACAAACAAACTAATAACTCAGAAAACAACAATAAACAACTACTCTCACTACACCACAACTCCACAAAACCAATACAGATTCTACCACGAAATACACCAAAACGTCTCCGCACTCAATTTAGAGCAAACAAAATCAACAGCAACTTAACCAAGATCCACAAACCCAGCAGAACATTGAGCGACTCCAGTGAAGAGAAGACTTATTTATGGAAACGTTAAAATGGACAAATACTCACCAAACATATTACAATGGGACATCAAAGGTTACGTTAATAATTATATAGACTTACAATTACTAATTAAAAAATTCAACTGTAAAATAATCTCCCTCCAAGAAACTCATATACAAACAGTAACAAACTTACCAATACCTATTAAGTTTAATATTTACATTTAAACGGCAAAAACCAATGCAGCACTGCTGATCCACTAATCAGTTGAACATAAATAACTTAGCGCAAGTAACAACTTCGACAACATAGCAATCACAAGACAATCTAAACTAAATTTCATTATTTACTCAACCTACATTTCCCCTAATAAGCAATTTTCCCTGAATGACCTTAATAGCATGTACCGATCTCAAAGACTTCCCACACTAATAACCGGCGACTTAACAGCTGGCAATCCAGCTGGGGGTAAAAAAACAGAAAACAAAAGACAAAAACCATATCAGAATTCATATCACACTCAAAAACCATTATACTAAATGATGGTTCCCCTACGCATTACTCAACCCGACATACCCTGACACATATTGATTTAACCTTACCCTCGCATGAAGAACAGAAACTGGTCTTTCGGGAAGTGACCACTTTCCAATTATCACTCAACTATTCCCCATCCACGATCCAGAACACCCATTACCACGACCGGCATTTAAAATTAAGAGGGCCGATTGGCAAAAATTTTACAAAACGGTAATTAACATGCATGCACAACAAGGAAACTGCAAATATTAAAAAAATAATACTTCAAAGTGAAAATGAATGTATACCCCAATAAGACATCAAGAAAGGCCAAAAATCTACCCCATAGTGGAAGAGAGCTTTAAAAAATCTTAAAAAAGAAAAAAAACAGGCTCTTCAATAAACTAAATAGGAACATTTCCCCTGAAAATATTTTAAATTTTAAACGAGCAAACGCAGTTTACCGAAGGGAAATAAAACAAGCTAAACGAACTGCCCCTCATCCTCACCTGAAAGAATCTGGTCTAACATAAGGAGTTTATGTGGTATTAGTAATGTGTCCTTCCATACTTCTTTCGGAAATACAGTACTTCTTTTTTCGCTCTTGTACTTCGTACTTCGAAGTACAGTCAAAAGTACTTCTTTGCGATATTTTTACTTCAGGAGGGAGATTCTGTAACCAGTTAGCGACGATAGATGATATAAATGTTTTTGCGTCAAAAAGTGCGATGGCGATTCGAAAATTGTCGCTAACTGGTTACAGAATCTCCTCCCAGGTCCTGTAGTTCTCCGATCTTCTGGACGATCGTCACAAGGCCTGGGCGATAAATTCGTTCAAACTATTAAAGTCGCCGGGGACCGATGGCATCATACCTGCGCAGCTGCAAAGGGCTCTGAAGGTATCGTGCAATTGCTTGGATCCTATTTATGCGAACTGCGTGATGAGCGGGTACATCCTCCAGGCTTGGAGGGTAGTCAGCGTTGCGTTCATCCCGAAGGCCGGAAAAGGATCTCATGTTTCCCCTAGGGATTTTAGGCCTATCAGTCTCTTCGTTTTTGCTAAAAACGCTAGAGAGACTGATTAGACCTGTATATAAGAAACGCGATTCCTCGTGACTGTTTTTCAAGAGCTCAATATGCTTATTGCAAGAAAAGGTCGGTTAATACCGCTCTGCTCACATTGGTAAAGTGGTCAGAGGAAGCCTTCAAGCATGAAGATTATGCACTAGGGGCCTTCTTCGATATCGAGGGGGTCTTCAACAATGTCACTCCAATGTCAGTGGAAACGAAATCGGTATAACATTGAGATAAGGGTAGGAAAGGTGTCGGTTGCCTTGTACTGCTGTAGAAGGGCTATGGGTAAAAGGTGGGGTCCCTCTCCAAAATTAATTCATTAGATCTAGGAAACCAGATTTAAGCCTACATTGTTTCAAGGAGACCTTGTCTGGTGGAACTCACTAGAGAAGGCTACACTTGTAAAACAGAAATCAGCGGAGCATTAGGAGCAACCACGCCACGTCGAGCAGTGCGGACGTTTATGAAAAAGATGAACCAAAACAAAAAACCTGCCTCGGATAACCGAGAACCCCCCAAAAAAAAAGTAGACCCACCCAGTCAGGAAGGTCCGGTCTGTCCTCGGACAAGACCAAGCAAGCCAGCGGTGCAAAGTCTGTGGCCAAGCCAGGGCTGAGCATACGCTCTGTCCCCTCTGGGACTGCCTCAATGGCATCGAGGCCCCCTTCCGGCAACCGGTCTAGCCTTGTCCCTAGACAAGCTAGCGAGGATGTTAATCCGTCCGGTGCTGGTAGCAGACCCACCCTCGCAGATAGGTCTTCAGGAGGCAAGGGCAGCCCTGTCAGAAGACAAGCTAGCCCTGCTGCCGTCCCCGCCACTCCAGGAGGCAAGGGAACATCGACAGGTGCAATCCCTAAAGCGGCGTCGGCGACATCAGACCGCATGGCTAAGCCAGCGGCCTCTGAGGTGCGCCATTCTGGCACTAATGTAGCGATGGGCAGTAGCCATCCCCAGAAGCACATTAGTGCATCAGAAAGGTACTATCGTACCAGACGGTCAGCCCTCAGAATCCTGGAGAGACTGAGGGATAAGAAGCCAGAAGAACTGACCGCAGAAGAGCTGAACTCAAGGAATTGGGCCGAAAAGTTTATGGCTGAACACCAGGCGAAAGCCAAACAAGAGTCTGCTCAAGGCAAGCGGAAGTCCTCTAGGGAGCTCAGCTCGGAACCCAAGAGAACAAGGGTATCCGCCATTTTAACAGCGGACGAGCTGCAGAAAAGATCCTTCGCGGACGCGGCGAAGGACACATTTGCCAGGGCTGTGATAGACCGCAGCTCACTTGATGGTGCAATATCACCACAGAACTGGGACCTGGTCAACAGGCGACTCTGGGCCGTCTATAAGGAGGTTCTAGGGGAAAACCCAGGACCACCCCCCAGTTGTGCGGACGCCGGTTGGTTCCAAAACCGCGTCAAATTGACAAGGTGCGCGGACCAGAGATCCGTCGACCTATACACCCTGGCCATCAGTCGCGTAGGCGAGGTCTGGCCGGGTGCACGCCTTGAGGTGATAAAGCGGGAAGACATTCCCAATCGGCCCAGATCCAGGGCCTGGATTCCAGACTTCCACACCGACCCACAGGAAGTGCTGGAATGGATACGCATGGGCAACCCGGAGCTACCCACCCACGACTGGAAGGTAGCAAAGATAGGCGATATCGATGGCAAGCGAAGGTTAGCGGTAATAGTCCTCAACGAGGAATCAGTAGAACCGCTAGCCAACCAAAACTGGAGGATAAATTATGGCTTCCAAGCCTTGAACCTCCACGTTTATCGGCAGGACGTGTCAGGGAAACAACACCCTACCGACGAAGCGAACGCAGTGGAAAGTGCTACTGACGACGAAGTGGCATCCACCTCCGGAATGGTCGGCGAACTCTTCGAGAGGGTGACTCTAGAAGAGGGGGCGGGGGACCACTCCGACTTTTCCGACACCATGGTGGAAGGAGAAGGGGAGGATATCCTCCCCCTTTCTGACTAAGAGGACGTCAACCAGACTGTGGTTGGCTGTCCAGCAGCAGCACGCGAAACTGATGGTGGGGATAGTTCAGATTAATCTCCACCACTGCAAGGCGGCCTCAGCCGCACTTCTCCTCCGTCTCGCCGAAAGAGAAGAGGAGATCGCACTCATCCAGGACCCTTGGGTCATAAAAGATCGGGTTTGTGGATTGAATATGAAGGGATATAGGCTGTTCTATGTAACTGACAAAGGTAAACCCAGGTCGTGCATATTGATAAAAAAGTGTATTAATGCATTTCTCTTGATACAGTTTAGCGATGCGGACAACGTCATCATAGCAGTGGAGTCAGGCGGAAGGTCTATTTGGCTGGCTTCCACATACATGGCCCACGACGCAGACACACTATCTCCACCACAATCCTTAAGGAGCGCGGTAATGAAGGCCTCTAGACGCGGTACTCCGATGGTCATAGGAGCGGACGCGAATGCCCATCATCACATATGGGGCAGCTCAGATACAAATGAACGCGGTGAGTCGATATTCGAATTCATTATGTGCAATAACTTACAGGTTAGCAACGTAGGTGATACCCCTACCTTTGTGACGTCTGTTAGAAGGGAGGTCCTTGACATTACATATGTCAATGAGCAGGGGGCAGAACTCTTGAATGACTGGAGAGTCTCAAAAGACAACTCCTTTTCAGATCACATGTACGTCGTTTATAACCTATACGTACCAGTAAGAAAAAAACAAGCGGTCTTAAACCGCAGAAAAACAAATTGGAAAAAGTTTTAAACAATATTTTCTAATAATATTTCCGACCTCACAAATCAAATAAACTCGGAACATCAACTTGATAACGTCGTAGACGATATAACTAAAGCATTTCATCGTGCAGCAAAATTAGCCTGCCCAATCAGGGCAACAAGTAGGAAACCAAAACCCCATGGTGTTCCACTGAAATTGCAACCCTCAGAAGGGAATGCAGATCAAAATTTAATGAAGCTAAGAGATCCAACTCTTGGAGTGAATTTAAAGACTGGCAACGCCGATTTAAGTATGCAATAAGAGACGCTAAGCGCTCCTCATGGAGGAACTTCAGTCAGAAGATAGAAAGTACTTCGGAGGCCAGCAGACTGCGCAAAATACTATCTATGAGTCCCAGCAATATTAGCTATCTCATCAAGGAGGATGGTGATTGGACAACTAGCAGCGAAGAAACTCTAGAGCTTCTTGTACAGACGCACTTTCCGGGTTGCCTCCACAGTAGAGTCACAAATACCCGAATCATAGGCAACCATGATGACATTCCAGCGAATATCATAACCGAGGAGAACATAAAGCGTGCTATTAGCAGCTTCCAACCGTTTAAATCTCCGGGACCAGACGGCATTATTCCCGCTGACCTACAGCATACAGCAGGAATGATTGCACCCATACTCGTACCAGTCTTTGAAGCAGTGTTACGAATGAATTATATACCCCACAAATGGGAGGAGGTAAGAGTAGTTTTCATTCCCAAGGCAGGGAAAACTACACACACGAGACCAAAAGACTTCAGACCAATTAGTCTGTCGTCTTTCCTGTTGAAATCTCTAGAGAGACTAATAGATGGGCACATTAGAGACAAGGTGGGCAGCAAACTTTCGGCAGCCCAGCATGCCTACAACAAAGGGAGATCAGTCGAAACAGCACTCCATTCTTTAGTGCACACAATTGAAAGATCACTTTATTACAAAGAATACACCCTCGCGGCCTTCCTGGACATCGAGGGTGCTTTCAACAATGTATCTCCTGCAGTGATTATCTCATCTCTGATAAATCTGGGAGTAAGCAATTCACTAACCTCATTTATTGAACGAATGTTAATCGGCCGAGAAATAAGCGCAGGATTAGGTGAATCAGTAACAAAAAGGTTCCCCGTCAGGGGTACACCCCAGGGGGGGAGTAATATCACCGCTCCTGTGGAACATAGCAGTAGACAGCCTTCTTCGGGAACTTGAAGACATTGGCGGTCAGATAATTGCATACGCCGACGATATTGTAATAGCTATCTCGGGTAAACATCTCTCAACATTGACAGATCTGATCCAAAGATCCCTCAACAAACTATCCCTGTGGTGTAACAGGCGAGGACTGGGAGTGAATCCTGAAAAAACAGACCTTGTGCTGTTCACCATGAAGCACAAGATCTCGGGAACATAACTCTAGAGGGCAACACCCTCGCAATAAAGGAAGAGACCAAATATCTAGGTCTCATAGTAGATAGGAAACTAAACTGGGGGCCCAACGTTGCAGATAGAGTGCGCAAAGCAACAGTGGCACTATATTCCTGCAGCAGAGCAATAGGGAAAAAATGGGGAATGGAACCCAAAATAATATACTGGCTATACACGGCGGTGGTTAGGCCAATTCTCTATCACGGTATAGTGGTATGGTGGAACACCCTTGGGAAAGGGGTAAACTTCAAAAAAAATGGACAAGGTTCAAAGGCTTGCGTCCACACTCATAACTGGTGCGATGAGAACAACAACATCCAAGGCACTGTATGCCCTACTGAATTTTCTTCCGGTGGACCTACATGCCAAACAAGTCGCAAGTGGCGCGGCAATTCGAATGAACATTCTAAATAAGTGGTCAAATACCAGTTATGGTCACGGTAGAATATTAACGGAGGTTCCGGGGCTACCCGGATTGGTGGACTATGCACTTCCGGAATCTGCACCCGCTACAGCGTTCGCGACCCTCCTACCCTCAAGGGAAGAGTGGAAGCATGACGTTGTAAGTAGTGGAGAGTCCATCCATGTATACACAGATGGCTCAAAGCTCGAGGGAAGGGTTGGAGGAGGTGTATATTCCCATCACCTGGGAATCTCCCTCAGCTTTCGTCTCCCGGACCACTGTAGCGTTTTTCAGGCTGAACTGATGGCAATCGACAGGGCCACGAAACTGGTAAAGTGTGATATGATACCCCAAGTTGATATCTATATCTTCACTGACAGCCAGGCAGCAATAAAGTCCCTCACGAAGCAGTCGACAACCTCCATGGTAGCCTTGAAATGCCGCGAATCTCTTAACGAGATGGCTGAGTCATTTCGCCCAAAGGTAATATGGGTTCCGGACACTGCGGCATAGAGGGGAATTGTAAGGCCGACGAACTGGCGCGACTTGGCACGAAACTTCCTTTTGAGGATATAAATGACGAAATAGGAATAGCCTTGCAAACTTGTAAGCTACTTATCTCCGAGAGGCTCACTAAAGTAGCGAACGAAAGGTGGCAGGACGAAATTACCTGCAAAACTGCAAAACAATTATGGCCGGTGCTCAGCGCCAACCGCACTGGCCTACTACTGAGTCTAAATAAGTCCAATATTAGATTATTAGTATCTGTCATAACCGGACACTGCCTAATTGGCAAGCACGCCTATCGACTTGGCCTACGCTCACATGACTTCTGTAGAAGTTGTCAAGATGAAGAAGAGGAGGAAACGATTCTGCACCTGTTGTGCCAATGCCCTGCCACTCTCGGTAGGCAATTCTTCGACAACTTGGAGGACCTTAGATGCGTCGAAATCAGGGATCTTCTAAAATTCGTTCAAAGTTCAAAATGGGTTTAGGAGGGATTGGGAGTTGCTGACCCAACATGCGGCATCACAATGGGCCCTGAGCCTAAGTGTGTCTTATAGACGACCGCGACAACCTACCTACCATTAGGAACAACACCTACACTGGCCCTTAACATACATATGTTGAACACGGCGCCTGCGGATATTGCAGACAGAATTGTCGCAGCACGAACTGTTATTAGGCCAAGGGAAAGCGGGTCCTTTACTGACATAAAAACGGAAAATAAGACGTTTCTCTGCTGCAGCAAATATTTTTATAGGGCGCTCTAAAACACGTTACCTCTCAAGGGCTAGTGATGGGGGTTCTGAAGGCCATTGTGCGATTGGTATTCATGCGGTGAGACTAGGAATTTCAACTGATCCTTTTGTAACTGCTGTCAAGAGGAAGATGAAGTGGAATCATCTCCACACTTTCGTTTAGACTGTCCAACCTTCGCGAGGCATTTTGGCTCGCACTTCTGAACAAACACTGAGCTCTCAGGGATGGAAATTAGCCGCATTCGAAATTTCGTAATCGGCTCACGGGGTTAACTTAACCCAACCTAAGCTGTACTTCTTTGAGCTATGAAAAAGTTGGTCACATTAGTTATTAGGTCAAAGGTATCCATTCACTGAATAAACGACAAAAACAGGAAAGCTGCACTTACAAACAGAAGCGATATTGCCAACAAGTTAGCCAAAAAATGGTCAGAATAATGACATGACAACAACTTTCCAACCCATTTTCCAATCCACAAAATCCTAGCTACCACAAAAGTGCCTCATATTACACCAAACGACTCGGCCAAGATGATCGAAAAAGATATAACGCTAATAGAACTATCAATCGCCATTAACAATCTGAAAGGCACCAGGTATTGACATAATATCATACCTTATGATAAAGAACTTACCAACCGCAGTTAAACAACGAATTACCCAACTCTTCAATACCATATACCTTAAATATATTCCCCAGACATATAAAACTAGCGTAATAATCCCAATATCGAAACAAAACCAAGACAAACCATGCCCAAATTCATACATACCCATTTCACTGAACCCATGCTTATCTAAGGTATAAGATAAGATTATGGCCAATATATTGTGGTGGTGGGTTAGATCAAAACAAAAAATTTTAAACCCGAATCAACTAGGTTTTCAAAAAGGCAAATCTATATCTGATTCGTTGTTATACCGTGATCATCAAATCACTCAATCCCTCAACACCGGAAAACACATTTCTCTTATATCATTAGATTTCTCTAAAGCTTATGATAAAATTGGCGTCCATATAATCTTGGATCAGCTGCAAAAATTTAACATCGGTCCAAAAATGTACAACTACAAATTATATGACAAACATAAAAATTATTGCCAAAGTTGACAACACCTATTCCAATACATACCCTTTAATGAACGGCATACCACAAGGATCACCAATATCCGTAATATTGTTTCTAATAGCTTAAAACAAATTATCCGAAACCATCGCTCTACATAAGGAACTCGACTTTGTGGCATGTGCAGATGATTTCATAATTTTAAAGAAATTAAATAGAAGCGAAAATTCCCAAATAGACTTATCAACTTTATTCAACGATATCCAATCGTGGTGCAGCTACTCAGGTGCACAACTTTCGGTCACCAAATCTAGTCACTTACATATATGCAGAAAACATCTTTGCAATCCTGTCGTCCAATGCAAGAGCCTGTCACTAAATAAAGTAGATAAACTAAAGATTTTAGGTATTATCTTTCAGCAACGCTAGCATTGGTATTGCCACATAGAATATATAATCAATTCTTTAACCAAACGCCTGAACGTGGTAAAATGCTTAGCATCAAAGAAATTCAACTTACTAACAATTACCATACCCCAGGCTTTCCCAAAGTGAGTGCCGCTAGTGGCTGGAGTATACTAGTGGTAGTAAAATTTCCATACACAATGCAAGCGGTTTGATCAAACTTCAACATGGCGGTCAGAAAATCAAAAAATTTTGATTTTTATTAAAATTACCTTCAGCGGCTCGTCAAACCCCATACACAACACAAATGCCTTGCAACAAAGGGATATTTCGCTTGGTTTGCCAAGCCGCTTGTGTGGTGTATTTCGCTCTTAAGCGTAGTTCCCCAGTACGTTTTGTCAACGAAAATTTTAATCAGAAAAATAGCAGAAAACGTACCCTTTTCACAACCATTTTCCGTACTTTTGTAGACCTAATCCGCGTTTCATCCAATTTTCTTCCCGTTTTCGGATTAATTTTCGGTTTTTTGCTGGCTGGGCTGTTCTTGTAACAAGCGCAGCAGTTTCGCGCCCGTGTATATGTTACTTATTCTTTGGAACTTCACAGTCACACTGTGAAAAAGCGAATCAACACGATTTTAGAGACAGTCGAGAACGGTTGGTTGGTTGGTTTAAGTGGATTGGAACCCTGGTGACAAGCTATTCGCAATTTTGCCATTTTGATTCCACAACTCGTGCAACCTACAGCCATTTGGCTCTAATAAATTTCAGTACGTCATACAGAGAGAGGCAGCTGCACTCTGAAATATTTGCAGGAATGGTTTGCCGAGTGTCTTAAGCCTCGCCCTGGCGAGGGCTGGACACCCGCACAACAAGTGTTCGACTGTCTCTTTTGAGCCCCGGTAATTGCAGCTGCGATAGAACCTATTGAATTGCAGTCCTATCTCTTCGGCGTGTACCCCAACGGACCAGTGCCCTGTGCACACTGCAGTAACTTTCTAGGCATTTGTTTTGCTCATTCCTAAGAGAGCTTTGGTTTTGAGTGGGTCGTAGGACACCCAGAACTGCCGGGAAATCTTGTAAGATCCTGTGCAGTTCAACCTCTGCCTGGCCTTCGAATGATAAATTTCGGAAATTTTTGCCTTAATCTCCCTGAGCGCAAGTTAGGGCCGGTTGCTCAAAGCCTGGTTGGCACTAATCTCCGGTTAACATCGTTATCGACGTCTTCGACTGCATGCATATAACACGGTGTCGGTAACGTCGATAATGATGTTTAACCGTAGATTAGTGTCAATCGGGCTTTGAGCAACCGGCCCTTAGTGTAACAGAAAATACACTACTGTACCGATGACATCATCCAATG
>NW_023463759.1:0-12867 GCF_013731165.1 Rhagoletis pomonella | reverse complement strand
CCCCCCCCCCCCTACTTGGTGGTCTGGAACTCCCCTGGCTCTTGGGTGGATGTGCGAGTCCCAATGGCATACGGTTACCCGGTAAACTTTGGTACTGAACCTCAGCCGCGGTTTGCATGCGCGTGCGGTGATGTCTCTGAGGCTCCGACGGATTCTGTCTGCTATTGTCGGGAACTGGTCTGATGCCGGTCCCTCTGCGTCGCTGATGAGGATTCTTATTCCCTCTGGTGGCACTGTCGACTGTTTCTCCGTTCGGGATACGGGCTGTTGAGGAGATAGGGATGACCTGACTAGTCTTCGTTGGCCGGTGATGACGGCAGTCGAATCAGCGAACGATAGCGGGTGTGTCGTAGTGTAGTTGCGAGTGTGGTTGTGGTGACGGCGGCTCTGCGACTTGGCGTCCACGTGCGTGCTGCCGAAACGTAGTCAGTATCTGCGCCCGCTTCAGGGCCGCCATACCGGCCGTGAACGGCTCGGCGATATACCCTGGTGCCCCTTTGCCGTTTCCGAAGAAGCGCATGACCCTTTGGATCGCCTCTAGGGTATACACGCCGCAATCCCCATCGTTTTCTTGTTGCGGTACCTTTGGGTGGACTCCTTGAACCTCGAAGCCCACCCCGCCGTTCCTCTGGGTATACTTCCACTGTAGGAACACTCCCCATGTTGCTGTTGCGTGGACGACTCTGCCCCTCACCCTAGAATCCACGGTCCACAGGTAGCGTTCCTTCCAGCATTCCATATCGAGGAGATGGTGGGTGGTCTCCCGGTTCGCAAGGACCAGTCCAGCCGTGTTGTGGGGCGCTACAACCGCCCTCTTGCCGAACAGGTTCGTCCTTCGTAACCAGCGATGGATGCGCCGATAATTCTCTTCCAGATTCCCCTGTTGCATTAGTTGCCATACCACAAAGGTGACAGGTAATAAGTCAATTGACCTTATTTCCCACCCTGATGCGAAATAAAGTCAACAAAAATTTGGAAATAAAGTCATTGACGCTATTTCCCCATTCAAATGCAAATAGCGTCAACAATGCTTAAAGTATGTCGATTCATAGAACAAAATGTTGTTCTTACAATAAACATTGCCCCGTAAGTGTTGTTTTTTTAATAGATGAAAAAGGTTATTGCCAAATCCTCAGTGTTGTGATATTAATCCGCACACAATCATGAACTACCACTAATTGATTTTATTAAAAAAAATTAAATTACGAATATGTAAAAACACGATGCGAAAAACTAAACGCCTGCGCACAGCTGGAATACGAGAAATATTTGAAGAAAGAGTGTAGAAATGATCCGTAACTTGCAAAACATGTTTCATTTCCACAAAAATAAAGCGAACACTATTGAATTGAAGAAACAGTCCATGTCCAAAAACCCCGGAGGAACACTGAAAGAATTCTGTGTTTTAAATTAGCATATTTTGAACGAACTCGGAATCTCTAAGGTGGAAAAGAGACCAACTTTTCTATAAGGAAACAATTATAGAAAAAGAATTTTCTTACACTGTATTCATGTCTCCGCCAGCAATTTGTGACGACATAATTTAAAAGCAGCAAAGGAGAACGACGAACCTATTTATTAGATAGCACATTCAACGAGCCAATGTGCTAAAATGCGGGCATAAACAATTATTGATTATTAATATCGGAACCGAGATCATATAAGTCAATTGATTGGTTTTCACACACTTTTGAAACACAAATTATATGCATTTTTACTGCAGACAAGTTGTTGCCCCAAAATACAGCGGAAATCTTCCAATCAGGGCTGCCAACTATCCTTAGTTATGAGGTGCCATATTGAGGATAAACAAGTGCAAAAATGTGCCAAATAGAAAAATAACAGCGCTAAAAAAGGTGTTATTCCTTTTAATAATTCACATAAAATAAAGCTACATTTTCCAAACAAAAAGGCAATGATAAAATAAGATAAACCAGTTGAATAGCCTTTATAAATTAGAAAATTTTAGTTGAGAAAAAGAAGTGCACGCAGTGCACGCAGTGGCACTTTGTGCCAAATTGAAAAATTAAGTGCCATTTGAAGTAAAATAGGGACAAATAGCACGGTTTGAGCCAAGTTGGCATCCCTGCTTCCAGTAACTTACAAATATAAAAATGTGAAATATCGAGGGCTTGAATTCATTAATACCGTATATCTGCAATTTGCGCAAAAACTAATTTGTGATTTTAGAAACCATCAGGGACTTATTAAATACCTGATGACAGTTAAAGCTTAGGTGGATTTTTATATCAGAATCTCGTCTTTTTGAAAAGTGTGCAGATAGAGGGTATTATTGAATATAAGCCCTCGTTGTTTAAAATAATAAAAATTTTATTTCAACGTATACAAAAACTAAATCTATCTATCTATCTAAATCGGGGTACGCGGGCCGCCGCGAAACTAAGCAAATTGAATGTTTGAAAGAGATATAATGTCAATGGATTTCATTTCGTTTTTAAAAAGGTGATAATGTCAATTGACTTTATTTCGCACCAGGGTGATAAATAAACGCAATTGACCTTATTTTCGTTGATCTTGTTACCTATCACCATCACAAAAGAGTTGAGTATAGTGGTCCGAGGCCCCAGCTCGGCCTCTAGCCCTCTCGCCCATGCATCCATCACCGCGTCCGTCAACCATCGTGTTCCTTCTAACGGTGGCAGATCCACCGGGTACAGTGTGATGCCGCCTGGCGGAAAGGTCAGTACCGGGCCTTGCTCCTCCCGCGGCATTGGCTCGTCCCCTGAGGAAAGTTGCATGGCCGGCGACTGTACTCGCGTCGCGAGTGACTGCATGTTTTCCTTCGACCCACTACTTCCTGTTGAGCTTCTCCTGCTCGTCGTGCTGTCGTCCGAGCTGGTCGCGCTTTCGCTCGACCCACTGCTTCCTGTTGAGCTGCTGATCGTAGAGTTCCCATCTGTGGCGATGGCTTGCTCTTCCGTGATTACGAGGACGTCGCGTGTATCGGCGGTTGCCCTGCCGAGGATACATTCGGGCGTTGGTGTGGTGCGCCTGATGGGGTGTGCTCTTGCGGCCGCTTCTGTCCAGGCGGCGGTGCGCCTGGCGGCTTTTTGTGCGTTAATGACTCGTCGAGCTGCCGTGCGTGCGACGGCTGTGCGTGCGGCGGCTGACGACGTAGTGTTCGTAGGCGTCGTGATGGTGTACGTGGTGTTGATGCCGGTCTGTGCGGCGAGTCCTGGCACGGTGGTCGTAGACATGGTAACGGTGCGCGTGCTACTGACGCTGATGGGCGCAGCGATCCCTGTAGTGGCAGTGGGTATCCGCTTGTGGGCAGCAACGTCGTGGGCAGTGGCAGTGTTGTGCCGCCTGAGGCGTGGGCGTTGACCGCCCCTATGGCTGTGACGCGGCGTGCGACGGCAGTGTCCGTAAGCTCCGCGTGTCTCGCGGCGGCGTTGACCGCGTCGGCGCGTGCAGTCGCGGCGTTTCGTGCGCCTGTTGTGGGCTGCGGCCCTAACACCTGGGTATGAGGGCGTTTTGCTTCCTCCTCTTCCATACGCTCACATACTCGTTTGCCGCTGTTCGCCCATATGTCGTTGCTGTCCATTTCTCTTGCTATTTTCACAAAATTTTTCTAAGCTTCCGAAATGTTCGTTTTCACTCTTTGGTGGTTCGCGGTTGAATCGCTAGTTGGAGTGACGTCTAAATTTAAATTTGGGAGATTAATTCAATTATTTATTTGTTCGGTCCCTTTTTTTCAATTTAGTTGTCTCCTCGCGCCTGTATGGCCTCGCTTGCATGGTATGTTTTTAATTCCGCGATATTCGCCGTATTTTCCCTTCCTCCATCTGTCTTGCGTAACTTGACGATCACAGGTGATGTGTATCTCAGGATTTTGTAGGGACCGTCATATTTGGGGGCCAATTTCACTGCGAATCCGTCCGCGGCCTTGGACAGATGGTGTTCCTTGACGAGGACTAGTTCATCGACCCTAGGGGTCCATTTTCGACGTCTGAGGTTGTACTGGCGGGCCTGGTCCATCGCCGCTCGCTCCGTGTTTTGCCGGACAATCTTGAATGCCTCCTGCATCCTGCTGACTTCTCCTCGTCAGTAGGGGGAATAGTGCCCGTCCCGATGTTGACCTCGTCAAAGAGTGCTCCTGGTAGTCGTGGCTCACGCCCTTGGACGAGAAAAGCTGGGCTGTACCCAGTAGAGGCGGTGACGCTGGTATTTATGGCTAGCTCGATTTCGGGGAGGAGATCATCCCATCGCTGGTGTTGCGATCTGGTGAGTTGAGCTATTATTCGCTTGACGGTCCGGTTAGCGCGCTCCGTTGGGTCCTCCTGGGGGGTGTATGGCGCGGTAAACTGTTGTCGTATTCCCATCTATTGGAGGTAGCGTTGCCACAGCGTGCTGGTGAACTGAACGCCGTTGTCCGAGATGAGTATCTTCGGAATGCCAAATCTCGCTAGAATTCGTTCCCTGAACGCACAGCGGAGTCCTTATGCCGTGGCGCGTCTCATTGGGCCTAGCTCCACCCACTTGCTGAAACGGTCGAAGAACACTAGTAGCATGGTGTTGCCATGTGTTGATCGCGGTAGGGGTCCGACGAAGTATGTGCCGACCGTTGCGAAGGGCTCCGAAGCCACCTGTGACAGCAATTTTCCCACTGGTTTCTGTTGTCCTTGTACTTTTGGCAGGAATCGCACTGCACCATATAGTCCAGGTATTTCTCCGGGTTAGCGCGCACTTCGCCCGCGCGCTTATGCCACCACTTGCATCGTGGTTCCGTCGATATCGCTTGCCGGAGGCTCTCCAGTGGTTGCCGCATTGACACAAGAATAGTGCGTCCGCAACCAAGTTGAGTTTCTCTTCTCGTAATTCTATATCAAATGCGTTCTAGGGCCCACCTCGCTATACGGCCGGAAGTGCTCTCGATCGAGTTCAGCGACATGTGGTCGGTGATCACCTTAAACCTGTATCCCTCTAGGTAGGGCCTAATCTTCCGGTTTCCCCAAACGATGGCAAGACACTCATTCTCAGGGCGAGTAGTTGGCCTCCGCTTTGCTCAATTTCCTGCTGGAATAAGATATTACGGGTTCGCCTCCTTCTAATTCTTGAGTCAATACCGCTCCCAAGCCAAAGTTACTAGCGTCCGTCTGTAGGGTGAATTTCTCGTTAAAATCCGGACAGGCGAGTACGGCGGCCTCGGTGAGCTTCCGCTTGAGGGTGTCGAAGACCTCTTGTTGTTCGGCTCCCCACTTCCAATGCTTACCCTTTTTCAGGAGTGCAGTTAGTGGTTGGCTTAACGTGGCGAAATCGGGCACGAAGCGACGGTACCACGAGGTTATCCCGAGGTACGGGCGACTGTTCGGTTCCAGGGGTATCTGCCAGTAGCCGTTTTGAGGTCTAGGCTGCAGATATACTTAGCCCTACGTAACTTGTCCAGTATATGTTGTATTCTGGGTAACGGTATGCGTCGGGTACTAACCGGGCATTTAGTTGCCGATAATCCACACACAACCTCCACTTACCGTTTTTCTTCCGAGCCAACATGATGGGCGCACTATGTGGGCTACAGGAGGGTTCGATGCACCCCTTGGAGAGGAGCTCGTCGATATCTGCGTTAATGATGGCCTGCATCGCAGGGTTGCGCGAAAAGTACCGTTGCTTTATGGTGCGGTCGTCGGTCATGACGATCCTGTGTTGCGCCACGTTGGCCGCTCCGCTCATGGTTTCCTGGCATGATGTATAGCACTGTGTGGTGCATCGCTTGTTCGAGACGAACCTCGATCTTCATGGCCTCGGAAACCTTGCTACTGGTACCGTCGGCCATGTGTATCTCGAGGGTAAAAGAGGCAACCTTCCAACGATCGATAAAAATACCTGTAGAAAGAGAGAGATTAAAGATATATTTTAAAGGCACTGAAAGAGACGAACTGCACTTCTTAAGCAAGAAAGAGGACAGTCCATCAAGACCTCTTTTTAAAGAGTTCTTTAAGGCGGAGATGCCATTAACAATGTCGAGTTCAGTGGCAGCCATTAATCCAAAATCTACAGAGTTAGAGGTAGCACAATTTGAAAAATTATAGCTATCAGTAACAGCGACAAAATTCGATTTGAAAAAATCAGAAAAAAGATTTACCGAATCTATCAAACCAGTAGACGAGTTTTCGTTGAAGTTTAAATAAGTAGGAATATTTGAGCACCCTTTTTTGGAACGAATGTATTTCCAGAAAGCTTTGGGGTTTGACTTTATCTCAAATTCGTAACGAGCGATATAATTATTGTATAATAATTTGTCAAGCTCATTAAATTGGCCCATAAAGATTAAATATTTCTCCTTATGACTGATATTATCGGTGGCTTTATGTAATTTAAAATAGCTTGTGTATGCGAGCCGGAAGAAGAGAAAGATTGCTGTGGAGAGTTTCTTGAATGCTAAGTGGGAAGGCTTCAAAGCACTCCGAGACATTTTTTTGGAAGAAAACGCGAATTCCAATTAATTTCAGATATGATTGAATTCAAAAGCTCGAAGTTGGCATTTCGAAAATCAAAAGACCGGGTACCGTCATTTGAGGATGAAATGTAATCGACAAATTTAAGTGATAATAATAAAGGGACGTGATGCATATCCGATTTAAAGATGGGAAAATTACTTTCATTTAGCTGGAAAAGCATATTTTTATCTATAAAAATTAGGTCAAGAATATTACTAAGCTTATTGAGAAGGGAATTTATTTGGGTAAGATTGATGCTAAAAAGACTTTCCAAGAAGTTAATTTCATGGGAAAAATTTACATTAGTAGGTGTTAAGGTAGCATTATTTAATGGCTATCGACATTCTTTTCATAAAGATTAATAATATTATTAACATGAGATGTATATAATGATTCTAAGCTCCTGGGTGGTATGTAGGATACACCAATGAACAGTTTACCAGACGTACCAGAAATGCACACACAAAGCTGATCAAGAACGGAATCTTGGTTCATTAGCTGAATAATTGAAGACCTAAGAGTACGCCTAACCGCAATCAAAACACCACCACCTCTCGAGATACCAGTTTTGTTTGCATCCCTGTCTTTGCGATGTGTGAAAGAGATTTGGGTCGAAAAACTCCACATCAAAATGATCATTGTTGAGCCAGGTTTCAACAATTACATAAACATCATAATCACAACGGGATGTAGCCAAAAATAATTCTTTACACTTCGTACGCATACCGGAAATATTTTGTTAATAAACATTTAAGCTGAAACTTTTTAAGATCGGACCATTGTGATTAGAGTTAGAATTAGGGTGGCAATTGCGACCCAGGCTGCTGCCTGGGAAAAAGCGAAACGGTCGGACAATGATGCCTACTGGCCATACATATTGTGAGGACCCCGGATCCTGTGGCCCTGGGCCCCACAACAACTATTTTATATACATATATAATTTGAACTAAAATATATGTACCATTGAATTGTATATTTGAAATTGTAAAAAACGCTTCGCATATATGTATGTACATACACTTATTGGATTGCATTTATTTGAATTGTAGTTGTTATACCTACTCACATACACATTATATATTTTGAACCGTGATTTCTATGTAAAATATAAAAAGCACAAAAACAATTGTAATAAGGATAACTGTCTGCGGATGGACAAAAATGGTATAAAAGGAGCAGCGCTAACAAGCATTGTTCATTAGCTAGGCATATGTGGCACGCCTCGCAACGTGGGTCACAAAGGTAGTGGAAGAGGGATGAAATCTCCGAGACTATTATTCTATATTCGAAGTGGGCTCAAACCACTGAGACTGGTGCTAGCTGTAGGGTGTTAACCTACTCTAGTTCTATGCTTTAGAGAGTAGATATAGCGACGTAACAACGTAAACAACGTAAGAAGTGGCAGAAAACTATCGAAAAGTTATATATCGTTATCGAAAGGCCCTAACTCATATAGTCGCTGAAATACAAAAAAGTCGATATGAACTAAAATTGTTTATTGCTTAAAATTTTGTGGGCCCTTATAATTCGACGAAATGCACCATAATCATAAAACAAGGAATTTTTGATTTTTACTTTGTAACGAAGCGTTTTTCCTAATGCTTTTTCTAAAATGCTGGGGTATACTCGCCGTGTCCAGGGTTCGTTACAATAAATTTGTAGTTTCAGGGCTCTGGTAAATCGTACTTTATTATTTAATTTTCCTTAATTTCTATAAAAAGAACATATAACAAATAACAATTTAAAACATTCGGTTGCGTCACTTGCAGTGTCTGGGTAACGGCTGCTTGTGCTGTTATGAGCCCGATAGGTTGTAGTGGCGTGGCCTTAGTACTGGTGGGCAGCGCTCTGCTGCCGCCGCTGAGTGGCGCGCTGCTAACGTCTATAAGTGGTGTTCGGACCGTGTCGGTATGTTGCGCTCTTGCAAGGTGGGTTGCGCTCTGGTCGTGCCTGTGAGTGGCGCTCTGATGACGCCGGTATGTGGCGCTTTCGCAATGTCAGAGAGCTCTCTGATCGTGCCGGTGAGTGGCGTTCTAATAACGCTGCTGGGAGGCACTCTGGCGACGTTGACAAGTGGCGCTCTGTTCGCGCCGGAGAGTATCGCGCTAATGACGCCGGAGAGTACCGTTCTACTCGCGCCGTTGGGCGGCGCTCTGGCGGAGTTGACAAGTGGCGCTCTGTTCGCGCCGGAGAGTATCGTTCTACTGGCGCTGTTGACGCCGCCCTGCTGACGGCGATGAGAAGCGCTCTTGTTGGCGCTGTCGACGTCCCTCTGCTAACGGCGGTGCTGACTTCGTGCGATCGGGTGTCGCCCGTACGCAGTTCCACTAGACGCTGTGGTGAGAGCGTGTGTAGCTTGTGGCGCTGCCACTGGGAAGGTGACGTCCAGCCCGACGCTCAATCCGGTGCAGAAGAAATCACCCTATCAGCAGCTGTTGCAGAAGTGGAATCAAGCCTGACACTCGAGCCGGTGCAGATGAAGTCACTTCTTGCCAGTAGCCGTATGTTTACGACTGCAGTCTCGTGCTGACTGACTGGTTCCTTGTCGTGCTACTCCTTTAATAGGCTATGTGCTTGATGTTGCGTGGTCGCGCAGCTACATGTTGCTGCGTGATGTTGCGTTGTCAACGAAGAGGTTGTCGAGTGTTGCTAGGACTTGTGTTGCTGTTGTGTGACTGGTTTGGTTGGTGGTGTGGGAGTTTGTGTGGGCTAAATTCCTGGGGGACATTTAATCCTCACCTTCCCCCCCCCCCCTACTTGGTGGTCTGGAACTCCCCTGGCTCTTGGGTGGATGTGCGAGTCCCAATGGCATACGGTTACCCGGTAAACTTTGGTACTGAACCTCAGCCGCGGTTTGCATGCGCGTGCGGTGATGTCTCTGAGGCTCCGACGGATTCTGTCTGCTATTGTCGGGAACTGGTCTGATGCCGGTCCCTCTGCGTCGCTGATGAGGATTCTTATTCCCTCTGGTGGCACTGTCGACTGTTTCTCCGTTCGGGATACGGGCTGTTGAGGAGATAGGGATGACCTGACTAGTCTTCGTTGGCCGGTGATGACGGCAGTCGAATCAGCGAACGATAGCGGGTGTGTCGTAGTGTAGTTGCGAGTGTGGTTGTGGTGACGGCGGCTCTGCGACTTGGCGTCCACGTGCGTGCTGCCGAAACGTAGTCAGTATCTGCGCCCGCTTCAGGGCCGCCATACCGGCCGTGAACGGCTCGGCGATATACCCTGGTGCCCCTTTGCCGTTTCCGAAGAAGCGCATGACCCTTTGGATCGCCTCTAGGGTATACACGCCGCAATCCCCATCGTTTTCTTGTTGCGGTACCTTTGGGTGGACTCCTTGAACCTCGAAGCCCACCCCGCCGTTCCTCTGGGTATACTTCCACTGTAGGAACACTCCCCATGTTGCTGTTGCGTGGACGACTCTGCCCCTCACCCTAGAATCCACGGTCCACAGGTAGCGTTCCTTCCAGCATTCCATATCGAGGAGATGGTGGGTGGTCTCCCGGTTCGCAAGGACCAGTCCAGCCGTGTTGTGGGGCGCTACAACCGCCCTCTTGCCGAACAGGTTCGTCCTTCGTAACCAGCGATGGATGCGCCGATAATTCTCTTCCAGATTCCCCTGTTGCATTAGTTGCCATACCACAAAGGTGACAGGTAATAAGTCAATTGACCTTATTTCCCACCCTGATGCGAAATAAAGTCAACAAAAATTTGGAAATAAAGTCATTGACGCTATTTCCCCATTCAAATGCAAATAGCGTCAACAATGCTTAAAGTATGTCGATTCATAGAACAAAATGTTGTTCTTACAATAAACATTGCCCCGTAAGTGTTGTTTTTTTAATAGATGAAAAAGGTTATTGCCAAATCCTCAGTGTTGTGATATTAATCCGCACACAATCATGAACTACCACTAATTGATTTTATTAAAAAAAATTAAATTACGAATATGTAAAAACACGATGCGAAAAACTAAACGCCTGCGCACAGCTGGAATACGAGAAATATTTGAAGAAAGAGTGTAGAAATGATCCGTAACTTGCAAAACATGTTTCATTTCCACAAAAATAAAGCGAACACTATTGAATTGAAGAAACAGTCCATGTCCAAAAACCCCGGAGGAACACTGAAAGAATTCTGTGTTTTAAATTAGCATATTTTGAACGAACTCGGAATCTCTAAGGTGGAAAAGAGACCAACTTTTCTATAAGGAAACAATTATAGAAAAAGAATTTTCTTACACTGTATTCATGTCTCCGCCAGCAATTTGTGACGACATAATTTAAAAGCAGCAAAGGAGAACGACGAACCTATTTATTAGATAGCACATTCAACGAGCCAATGTGCTAAAATGCGGGCATAAACAATTATTGATTATTAATATCGGAACCGAGATCATATAAGTCAATTGATTGGTTTTCACACACTTTTGAAACACAAATTATATGCATTTTTACTGCAGACAAGTTGTTGCCCCAAAATACAGCGGAAATCTTCCAATCAGGGCTGCCAACTATCCTTAGTTATGAGGTGCCATATTGAGGATAAACAAGTGCAAAAATGTGCCAAATAGAAAAATAACAGCGCTAAAAAAGGTGTTATTCCTTTTAATAATTCACATAAAATAAAGCTACATTTTCCAAACAAAAAGGCAATGATAAAATAAGATAAACCAGTTGAATAGCCTTTATAAATTAGAAAATTTTAGTTGAGAAAAAGAAGTGCACGCAGTGCACGCAGTGGCACTTTGTGCCAAATTGAAAAATTAAGTGCCATTTGAAGTAAAATAGGGACAAATAGCACGGTTTGAGCCAAGTTGGCATCCCTGCTTCCAGTAACTTACAAATATAAAAATGTGAAATATCGAGGGCTTGAATTCATTAATACCGTATATCTGCAATTTGCGCAAAAACTAATTTGTGATTTTAGAAACCATCAGGGACTTATTAAATACCTGATGACAGTTAAAGCTTAGGTGGATTTTTATATCAGAATCTCGTCTTTTTGAAAAGTGTGCAGATAGAGGGTATTATTGAATATAAGCCCTCGTTGTTTAAAATAATAAAAATTTTATTTCAACGTATACAAAAACTAAATCTATCTATCTATCTAAATCGGGGTACGCGGGCCGCCGCGAAACTAAGCAAATTGAATGTTTGAAAGAGATATAATGTCAATGGATTTCATTTCGTTTTTAAAAAGGTGATAATGTCAATTGACTTTATTTCGCACCAGGGTGATAAATAAACGCAATTGACCTTATTTTCGTTGATCTTGTTACCTATCACCATCACAAAAGAGTTGAGTATAGTGGTCCGAGGCCCCAGCTCGGCCTCTAGCCCTCTCGCCCATGCATCCATCACCGCGTCCGTCAACCATCGTGTTCCTTCTAACGGTGGCAGATCCACCGGGTACAGTGTGATGCCGCCTGGCGGAAAGGTCAGTACCGGGCCTTGCTCCTCCCGCGGCATTGGCTCGTCCCCTGAGGAAAGTTGCATGGCCGGCGACTGTACTCGCGTCGCGAGTGACTGCATGTTTTCCTTCGACCCACTACTTCCTGTTGAGCTTCTCCTGCTCGTCGTGCTGTCGTCCGAGCTGGTCGCGCTTTCGCTCGACCCACTGCTTCCTGTTGAGCTGCTGATCGTAGAGTTCCCATCTGTGGCGATGGCTTGCTCTTCCGTGATTACGAGGACGTCGCGTGTATCGGCGGTTGCCCTGCCGAGGATACATTCGGGCGTTGGTGTGGTGCGCCTGATGGGGTGTGCTCTTGCGGCCGCTTCTGTCCAGGCGGCGGTGCGCCTGGCGGCTTTTTGTGCGTTAATGACTCGTCGAGCTGCCGTGCGTGCGACGGCTGTGCGTGCGGCGGCTGACGACGTAGTGTTCGTAGGCGTCGTGATGGTGTACGTGGTGTTGATGCCGGTCTGTGCGGCGAGTCCTGGCACGGTGGTCGTAGACATGGTAACGGTGCGCGTGCTACTGACGCTGATGGGCGCAGCGATCCCTGTAGTGGCAGTGGGTATCCGCTTGTGGGCAGCAACGTCGTGGGCAGTGGCAGTGTTGTGCCGCCTGAGGCGTGGGCGTTGACCGCCCCTATGGCTGTGACGCGGCGTGCGACGGCAGTGTCCGTAAGCTCCGCGTGTCTCGCGGCGGCGTTGACCGCGTCGGCGCGTGCAGTCGCGGCGTTTCGTGCGCCTGTTGTGGGCTGCGGCCCTAACACCTGGGTATGAGGGCGTTTTGCTTCCTCCTCTTCCATACGCTCACATACTCGTTTGCCGCTGTTCGCCCATATGTCGTTGCTGTCCATTTCTCTTGCTATTTTCACAAAATTTTTCTAAGCTTCCGAAATGTTCGTTTTCACTCTTTGGTGGTTCGCGGTTGAATCGCTAGTTGGAGTGACGTCTAAATT
>NW_023463758.1:0-12874 GCF_013731165.1 Rhagoletis pomonella | reverse complement strand
CCTTGCCGCCATTGGCTGTGTGCGCTGTTGTAGAGGTTGCCGCCCTGTGGTGGTAATAAGTGGCGACGCAGTTGGGGTATGCGAACGAGCAGCACAACGCAGGCCCTCGAATTCCTCGTCCAATCTCGCGTGGTGCGCAGTCCTGAACAGCCCTAAAGTGGCACCAGCCAAGGCAGGTGTTGCACTTGACTGATGTCACATTACGGAATATCCTGGTCTGACATACCGTGCAGATTGTAGGAGGAACCGGGAGTTGTTGGCGGCGGTATGTTCTGGTGCTGTGGTGTGTGTGTTGAGCTGCTCAGGTGGACTGGGGTTAGCCGTGGAGGCTGCTCTGTTTGAGCAGCAGGGGCCACAAAAGATGCCCACTGCCGATGTGTCCGTAGTCCTGAGCAGACTCTGAGGTGACTCCACCGCTCGCAAGCATTGCACTTGACTGAGGTGGATTTGTGGTATAGTCGTCTCTGGCATACACAGCCGGTGTAGGTTTCTGTCCCTGGGTTTGGCTCGATGCCAGCCCTGAGCAGAAGAATATGTAGCAAATGTAGCCCTATGGACGAACAACTTCTGAGATACTTCGCCGACCTAAACGGGGCTAGATCGTTGAAACAACAGCCCTGGGTCGGGTAAAACCCGAGTCATTCCGGTACGTAGAACCGGCTGTTGTGGTCATGGTCTGCAAAAGGTGTTCAGCACCCCTTCTTTGCAGCACGGAAAGGAGCATTCTACTTAGTAAGTATTATAATCCCTAAGCACGGTTGAAGCCAGAAGCAAGCGCAGCAGGTGGTGGACCTAACAAAGTGCATGTTTTCAATGGCTGGGAAGAAGTTGTTATTGCATTAACTGGATTGGGAACTAGTTCTTCAGGCATAGGAGGAGTTCTGGCTTGTGGTTCAACAATTCAACCAGAAGCTGACATAGATGCGCCCATAGTGGTGTTGGTGAGCTCTCTGATAAATAAACAATTTTCAGGTAAAAGTGTTACCGTTTTTGAAAGTATTTACATTTTCTTGAATTAAAAAAAAATTGTGCCTTTTCATGTATTTTCTTTAACTGCATCTACAAACCAGGCTATACTTAGTAAATTTTTTATGTAAAATACTTCCAGATAGTTGCTTTTACATACTCAATTGTAACGTAGTTAAAATATATTAAGGAACCATCATAAAATTAGGACTATTTTGAGATTTTAAACTTTTTGATATTTTCTTCCCCAACTTTGACTATCTCTGGTGAAAAAAAAATGTACTGAGCTATAACTTTATATTACATAAAAAAATTGCTCATTTAATAAAGATTTTAGAAAGGTGCCACTCTTACTGTTTCGAATAGAAAAAAAGTTATAGCCGCTTTTGTGGGCAAAGGACTGAGACACGCTAGAATGTATTTAATAGATTTAAATTGAAGTTCCTCTTGTTACCGACCAATGACATGCTAAATAGTACAAAGGTACATTATTACCTGGTCCTGATATTATTTTATGTTACCTACCGCAATTCGGACTAGAGTCTATAACAAGGACTATATCTATCAATATTTTTTGTGAAGGATGGGTTCACGTCAAATAAAATATACATGAGTTGTTTGCAGAAAAATTTATTCATTTATTGATAAAATATGCTCAAATTAGCGACCTTCTACTCTTATACAAGCTCGGCACCTTTTAAGAAAAGACGCTTATAGAGATTTTAAACTTAATTGG
Organism: Rhagoletis pomonella; assembly: GCF_013731165.1. Classification (NCBI taxonomy): domain Eukaryota; kingdom Metazoa; phylum Arthropoda; class Insecta; order Diptera; family Tephritidae; genus Rhagoletis; species Rhagoletis pomonella. Next base: position 11,172 of record NW_023463758.1, on the reverse strand, counting down.
GCTATCTCAGCAGCAGCTCCATTTATTTGTTCCGGCAAATGCTCTTCATTTTGAATTATTTTTGAATAAATTTTGTCCTTAAGACAGCCCCAGTAGAAAAAATCGAATGGATTCAGGGCTGGCGATCGATCAGGCCACGTGATTGGCCCGTATCGTCCAATCTATCGGCGAGGATAAGTTTCGTCTAAATGAGCTCTTACTTCACGCCCGCAGTGAGCAGGGCATCCGCCATTTTACTGCAATAGTCTTTGCCGCAGGTTTAAGGGTACATCTTCTAAAAGAGTTGGAAACCGTTCCTGAAGGAAGTCTAAATAACTGTGAGAGTTGAGCGTTGGCGGCAGTTCCACAGGTCCCAATATCTGTCAATTAAAAATACCGCACCATAAATTTATTTTGTACCGGTACTGCGAACGATCTTCGCTCATTTCGTGAGGATTGTCTATCTGCCAACTGTGAAGGTTATGTAAATTAACCATCACGATTGCATGATTCATCGCTCCAAATTATTTTGTTTCTGTTTCGCCTCCACGCCTTCCAGGTATGCGACCTTAAAAAAGTGAAAAATGATAGTTAACAAGCAAGCAAACAAGAAACGTGTAAAAATCACTTACATATATTTATTTATGGGTCCGGGCGAATACTTCACGACCCGGATGCCGACGATTGGGGTATCGCTCTGCATAGAGTCTTTGAGCAGCTCTGGCATTACAGCAAGCTTCACCGTAAATTAGGTGAATATCCGCATATTCTTGCGACGTATGCTGCGTGTTCTCTGTCATATTATTAATAACACAATGTTCGAAGGGTCCAATTACACAAAATCCACTTTCACTAATTCCGGTAAGTACCATAAAATAATGTCAGGAGCAGGTAATACTGTACCTTTGTACTATTTAGCATGTCATTGGTCGGTAACAAGAGCAACTTAAATTTAAATCTATTAAATACATTCTAGCGTGCCTCAGTCCTTTGCCCACAAAAGCGGCTATAACTTTTTTTTTCTACTCGAAACAGTAAGGGCCGGTTGCTCAAAGCCTGGTTGACACTAATCCCCAGTTAAACATCGTTATCGACGTTACCGACACCGTGTTATTTGAATGGAGTCGAAAACGTCGATAACGATGTTAATCGATGATTAGTGTCAACAAGGCTTTGAGCAACCGGCCCTAAGAGTGGCACCTTTCTGAAATCTTTATTAGATGAGCAATTTTTGTACTGAGCTAAAATTTTTTTGTTTATCAGAGAGCTCACCCCCCACCTGCCTTCTCCTCAAGTTTGGCAGGTTACTTCTGGGACACCCTGTATATACTTATTTAAAATATAAATCATGTATATACGAGAACAAAAATTGCCCTCTCCACTTTCCCATTAACAACTCACAATAGAGCAGTTTTTTCACTTAACAACACTACTCTTCAGGTCGCGTATGTTTTCACCGACCTGGCTGAACTCGGATAAATAGCCGAGGTTGTGTTGTTGCTTTGCGTGTATTTCGTCATTTAAGCGAGTGTTCTTTTGTAGCTCGGTATACCCCTGTTTTTTTTATTTTGAGATCAAAAATTATTTAGAGGTCGCTCAAAGCGGCCAAAGTTTTCTATGTATTTTTATATGGGAAAAATACAATTTTTCGTAGAAATGGTATAGAATTCTTGAAAGTCAATATTTTTCGATCGGTTCTCTCGGGAGACTTTCAATAATAATATCTAATTGTTTATTTAACCATTTTTTAATACTAACGATTTTTGATTGGTCGCCCATGGAACTTTTCGGGGTTTTTGTTTATTTAACCATTTTTTAATACTAACGATTTTTTATTGGTCGCCCCATTGCATTTTTCGGGGGTTTTCTGGGTTTTTGGCGGTCCTATAAATTATAGTTGCGATGAAAAAAAAAGTTAAATAAACAATTGGGTATTATTATTGGGAATCTCCTGCAAATAAACAGTTTTCTGGTAGAAAAATATTGATTTTTAAGTAATCTATACCATTTATACGAAAAGTCGTTTTTCCCATATAAAATACATGGAAAACTTTGGGCGCTTTGAGCGACCTCTAAATACTTTTTGATTTCAAAATAAAAAATAAGGGTATATTTTTTCGGTATAGAACAATCCTAGGCGGTGAGAGCATAAGAATTCCGATTTTACTTTCTCACGCGCATTTTTGGACCACCCTAATGTACATATGTACATAAAAACATCTTTGAATTGCAAAAAACATTTTTGTTTTGTAACGTTTTAAGTTTTTGGACCTACTGAACGTATATAAATTGTTTAAAACTTTAACAGAAGTAAAAACTGTAATAAAAAAAAAGAAAATTCATTCTGGCTAAGTTCGAATTCTAGATTTTGTACTATGTACTTGCATGCATCGGTGTATTTATATTGTTTCGTTTATGTTTGGAACTGCATTTTCTTTAGATGAGTCCTTTGGCTTACGGAAACTCTTTTTCTTTTCTTTGTGCATAGCAATACGTAGTTTCTCTTCAGGGTGATCTTCTGATAAGGAAATGGCTTCTGTTAAAAGAAAGTGAGGGTTACTTAAGTACATATTAAGTATACATAATAGCGCATTACATGAAATATATATTTATTTTTTATTTATTTATATATTTATACAAGGCTTACATAATAATTAATTATTATATAAACTTAAGCAAACGCAGCGCTGGCAGCAGAGGCTTTCGGCCTTTAGAAATCTGTAGATTTTGCTGATGCTAACTTCTGTTACGTCCTTTAAAAGTAGAAGAGGGTCCAAATTGTCAAAATGATGATCCCGTTGGGAAGCAAGTTCTGGGCAGGATACCAGTAGATGATGCACGCTGGCTGTTGCTTGACAGAAGGGGCAGGTGTTGGATCTAGTGCCTTGAAGTAAGTGCGCGTTAGTAATTATGGTGTGCCCAATTCGGAGACGTGTGTATGGGGGGATATGGTTGGTAGGTACCGATATAGGGTAAACGGGTTTTGTTCGGCTAGGGCTAATATACAAATAATGGTGATTATAGCTCGCCCATTGGTGTATTAAGTTAGATTGCCTCTGTCGATGAATTAGACGGTAATGTCTCGGGGTAGGATGGCTTCGGATATGATTTTTGGTGTGATGGAAATATCCTTGGCGATTGTGTCTGCAAGTGTGTTACCCTGGATACCGGAGTGTCCGGGTATCCACATGAGTTTAATATTACTCTGGTGGGAAACAAGCGTGTTTTTAATACTCTCGATGATGTAGCTTGATTTGTTGTGGTTTTGGAGGGCTTGGAAACAGGACAAGCTATCGGTGCAAATTATATGCTTACCCTTGCTTTTGGTAGCGTATTGAACTGCGTGGAATATGGCAGGTGCTTTGGCGGGGAAAATCGAGTAGAAAGAGAAAAGGAGGCCGTACGCGACAACTTGTTGGTTTTCTTTTACCACAGCGTAGGAAGTGTAGGACGCTTTCGACCCGTCAATGAATATCAATTGCCAGCCGCTGGATTTATAACGTGCAGTTGCTTCGGAAAACTTGGCTATGTAAACGGCGTTTGGTGTGTTATCTTTCCGCTAGGAAGCTAGGTCGTAAATGAAGCATGTTTAGCTAACCATGCAGGGTGGCTGATGAGTGTACCGCGGAGGGTGTTGTTTGAACGGCAGCTCGATATATTTCGCAAATAAGACGCAGGTGTGGATAGATGAGGGCATTTTTAGGTTTAGAGTGAGCTTTGGATACAACCGGAATATATCGTCCTCCATGTTGTCGTATAGAGACGGCAGGCCCGATTCGGCAAGAATATTTTTTATGGGCGAAGTTGGAAATGCGCCTATTGATCTTCTCACTGCGGCGTGGTAGGGAGGTTTAGGTTTTCTTTGGCGTGTAATCCATAGATTTCTAGACCGTAGTTGATTGTTGATGAGATGAGGGCGTTTGCCATGTTGATCAACAGCGCCGAATTAATTAGCGAGCGTTTGCTTGATAAGTACTTAACTATGTTTAACTTAACAAAGAGCCTCTGTCTAACGTATTTACAGAGTTGTATAAAGGAATATTTGGGATCGAAAACAATGCCCAGAAACTTAATATCATCGGTACATACAATATTTACACCATTGAAGGCAAGCGTAGGAGGTGGTCAGGTCCGCTTTCTACATATGTGCAGCATTTTGGTTTTATCATGACAAATTGAAGGACCAGAGGAGAGGGACCACGTTGATAATAGGCATAGGATTCTGGAAAAGGTTCTCATTAATTCTGTTTGATCTTTGGGTTTGGAGAATAACAGTACGTCGTCTGCGTATATTTGGTGTTGGATGTTTGGAAACTTGTGGAAAATGTTGCTGATTTCATTGAAGACTATACCATAATCGAGTGGAAAGATGGAAGAGCAGGTGTTGGAAATAAGTACAATCCGATCAAATGCCTTTTGAAAGTCGAGTGAAAGAAGGGAAAAATTGGTTTTACTGGAAATCGCATTTGTAATAAAGTGGTCAAGGTGTAGTAGGACATCTATGGTGCTTTGTCTCTTTTTGAAGGCGACCTGGTTGTGGTGGATGAGTTTGTTTGAGTGTGCGTACCAAGTTAGTCTGGTAGCCAATTATCTTCTCCATTAATTTTCCAAATCAGGGTAGGAGGGAAATTTGGCGGTAGCTGTTAACTTATAGGAGGCGTTAGAAAAGTGGCTGGCGAGTTCTTGAACAATTTCCCGGGGATATACAATATTGCCATGAGTGGAGTTAAGGGAATTGATGTGGGAATTGAAGGGTAAACCAGTGAGCTTTTCTATGTCGGCCCAGATTTTCCTAGGGTCGGATGTCGCAGTAATGTTGCTGGTCAATTTTTGAAAACAGGCGAGCTTAGCGTCTTTGATTTTCCGACGAAATTGTGCGTTTAGTTTCTTGAATTGAATTAGATTTGTGGACGACCGGTTGCGCTTGAAATAATGCCACGCATGTGGCTTAGCTTGCCTAAGGGATGCAATATCATTGTTCCACCATAAAGGGGCTGGTTTTACTGGTTTAGTTGAGGGCAGTGGAATAGAGTCGTTGGCCGTACAGCGTATTGCTTTTTAGATGTTTGAGGTTTCTTTGTTGACATTGCAAGACGTTGGAAAGGATTAGGAATAAGACTCGCATCCACGTTCAAATTAGTTCCAATCCGCACTGTCTGTTTAAAATTTGATCCTGGGGGAGAAGGGAATAATGGGTCGGGATGTGAGAATTTTGATGAGGATGGGGAAATGATCGCTGCCGTGGAGGTCATCTATAAGGTCCATTTGTGCAAAGGAGGGAGTCATTCTATTTTTTTGGGGGGGTTGTATTTGATGTGCATTAGGGTTGCTGTTAAAGATTTTCCATGCATCTCTGATTGTACATCGGAGATCTATTTTTATTTCATTTACCGACTTGGGTTATGTGGCGGTGGGGTGGCACACTGGCTACATACATGACATGTTTTGCACCGCATAGGATTTGAGATATATTCTATCACCCGAACCCTTGCCCATCCTAATTTAAGGATTTCTGGCCTGCGTATTAGGTCGAACGTAACAATTGCTGCACCAGTATCATCTTTACGCATGATTTTTTTGACTTCGATCACTTTTTGGTCCTTCAGCCCTTCAATTACTTCTTCTTCGGAGAGGTTGATTAGATTTCTCGAAAATATTCTGCCTTGAGTTGTGTTCAGACCTTTGTGGGAGGTAATTTTTACAGGTATAATGCCTATGTGGTAGCTTTAAGAAACTTTTCGGCCGATTTGATATTTTCAACTTTGAGGAGAAGGTCACCGGATCTTAATTCCGTTACAACGTTGTTCTCGTCGCAAATTTATTTTAAACCTCTTAGGATTTGAAAGACATTATATGATGATAATGGACGAATTTTTTCATTCAAAATTGGACTGATAGCACTTGCCACTTAGAACCGGGGGATATGATCGTCGTTTTGTTTTACTACAGGAAGGGGTACAAAGTCACTGAATTTTGGACGTTTCTTAAGAAGTTGCAAATCAGGATCGAGTAGCCGACAACTGTTGCTTTCGGGGGGTTCAGCCCCCTTCATGGTGTCGAATGTTCACTACGGCACTGTTTGAGTTTTGCTGGTTTTTACTTTTCTTTAAGTTTTGTTGGTTTTTACTTTGTACAAGTAAAGAGATAAAGAGCGCGTGAAATACCACGGGACGTGTTATCGCGGCGGTTGCCCACTTTGAACTGAACATGAAATATATTTACCAACTAAATGAAAGTACACATTTTTAAAATCCTTAAGGCGATGTTTACCATGGGTACCATCAAGGTTGTGGTACATAATTAAATTGTTTGCGATTACATTACTCAAGGTTTTGCAAACGTTTGATGCAATTAATATTTTCATATGTCGCACCTAAAACGAAAATACATTTAAAATATTTGTTGTAGAATAACTACATCATTCTAATTTACATACATATATTTCTGGTTGTATTTCCAATAGTTCGTCCAAATTTTTTAGCTCCTCTGTTGATTTTATAGGGAAAATACCTTTCAATGTTTGCAAGGCTTTATTTTGCTACATTAGTTACATGAGGAGTACTTTGTGCTCAGCCAAAATATCGCAACACTTCAAGCAACTACTGTTGCAACGACTGCTGCTCTTCTGCTAGAATCCAGGCCACTTGCTGACTTAAATATATATATATATACGTTTAGAGGATTCATGCGGTTTTGCTTTCTTCGGTGGCGCCGACATTGCAATTATTGGCAACTGTGGAGAAGTGGTATTATTATAAATTGAGATTTATATGGCAACAGCAGAAATTTATATTCCACAGCTTCTAGAGGAAATATTTCTTCTTCTCCTACTACGAAATCTGTCATGTAAATTCCCAAAGTACAGGACTCGACTGGTTCTGTAAAAAAAAATCCTGCACGATTGAATCCTTCGGCCTTTTATAAATTTCTTGTCTCCGTCAATGAACCTAGTTCTTTTTAAAGATATGTTAGGCTTCACGGAGCAAATGTTATTTGGTTCATTAAACAACTAAAAAATGCTACTTATATGAACACCCACGAGAAACCGTCCAGAATACTTGGAACAGTTGTTTTCTATTCTTATTAACTTTGCGTTGTAATAATGTAGTTTTATTTGCACTAAAAACATAGATCCGACTAGCCTTGTTTTCTTATCATTTGCAATTTGTTTTCAAAACTGCACGCCGAAAAATTGGAAGCAACTCCGTATTTTTCGACACATTTAACTAAATGAATAAGGCTGTGGACGTTGAATAAATGCTGTTACTTTCGAAAACGATTGGGAAATTCGTAACAAATAACTGAAGTAGATCGTGAACTTGTAGCAAATTTACATTTATTTGTCTACTAGCAGACCCGGCGAACTTCGTCCCGCACAAAATTTTTATATATTTTATTGAAACTTTTTGGTCCAACATTTTCACCAACAATTCACGTTTACGATTTTCATTGGCACATTTGTCTGCTAAGATTAAGGTTTGGTGGTCATTTGCCGCTTTAAGTAACCTAAGGAAAGTGTTATATCCGTTCTTGAAATTCTCCAGTTGTGCGGCATTTCATAGCACGGTTATTCGCAAAGCGAAATAAATTTTTTCCTCTTCACTCTCTGGCGGCAACAATGACCCGGTTCTATAGTGAATGTCCTAGATGCTTTACAGTATAGTAGGTGGCAATTTCAAAATGGGTGCGAATCATTGTTCTACAGAAATGCAATATACATATACTTATTTCAAACGAAATACCTTAAAAGTTTGAACGCATAATAATATTGGAAAATCACATCCATTGGGACAATTGCAACGCAGGAGCGTTCGATATACTCAATGATGCAACAGGTCGATTTAATCTGACCTTCACGGCCCCTTTTCTTACTTGGCTATTTTTAGTAATAGCCCGACTTCAGCACCACTTGGCAGCACGTTTTTGCAATAGTATTGCATACATATTTAAAACATTAGCCAAATCGGATCATAAATAAGATTTTTAGTAATAACTCAACTACAGCGCCAACTGTCGGATTAAATTGTGAAACTAAACCATCCAGAGACCCACTCAAATACACAAAAAGTTTCGTTAAAATCCGTAGAACCATTTAGCAGGAGATCACTCACAAACACACCTACAGAAGAATAAAAAAAATTCATTCAAAGATAGCTAAAGGTCGGTACGTTTGTAGGCCTCACACCCCTTTTTAAATATCCCAAATTTTCTCCATGAGTATGGGCGCTTGATTTCAACTATATACATATCTCCATACGAAGTTCCAGTACTGTACCATGAACACTTTCAGAGATATGCAGTATAAAAATTCGATTGATATGGGAGGTGTCACGCCCCCCTTTCCAAGAGATGCCCTCATTCTTCATGAGTATGCGATTGATTTCGTATATCTCCATACCAAGTTCCAGAACTCTACCATGAACACTTCCAAAATAAACAATTCGGTTTGTATGGAAGATGCCACGCCCCCTTTTCCAATAGTTCCAATTTTTCTCCAAGAGTATGCGATTTATTTCGTACATCTCCATACAAAACTCTAGAGCTCTACCAAAAAATTTCCAGAGATAAGCAGTATGAAAAATTCGGTTTGTATGGCAGATGTCACACCCCTTTTTACAATAGCTAAAATTTTTATCCAAGGGTATGCGATTGATTTCGTATATCTCCATACCAATTTCCAAAACTCTACCATGCACACTTTCAGAGATATGTAGCATGAGAAATTCGGTTTGTATGGGAAGTGCCACGCCCCCTTTACATAGAGATTTTTTTGAGCCTAAAACCATCCTTGGGACACGTGCGGCAGGTAGCAGTTTCAAAAAAATCGGTTCAGCCGTTCTCGAGCCTTGCGAAAACTAACAAACGGCTTTCTAAATATATATTAGTTGAGATATATTATATATTATAATTATATTTTGACAGTATCCGTTGTTTCTGATTGGCGCAAAAAAATCTTGCCTAGTGACGAATTCGCCCCTTCATATGGTCGTTACTTAAACCTATTTATATTCGAAATTGCATGAAAATTGGAAAACAGGAATCTATAAGCTTATCCAGGCAAAAAGCTACCTACGTACCGAATTTTAAGCAAATCGGACCATAAATACGATTTTTTCGAATAGATCGGTCCCTGGACCACTTCCCGAAAAAATGGGTCATATATGCTAATATATGCTAAAAAGCTGCTTACGTACTAAATTTTAAGCAAATCGGACTATAATAAGATTTTTTCGAATAGACCGGTCCCTGGTGCACCTACCCGAAAAAAAATTTGTTTAGCCTAAAACATGGTGGTTACCGAAAGCTATTTGTATACAAAATTTCATGAAAACCGGCCAGCCGTTCGCGAGATTACCTGTTACAAAAAAAGGGACTTCTCTTTATATAATTAGTATAGATAATAGCATAAATTCATAAAAAAGTCTTCTTTACAATGTGTATTAAGACAGCTGGACCAGTTTATGCTAAAAATTGGCGAAACTCAGTCGCTTTTCAAGGCGGTAGGTCGTCTAAAGGTCTTGGCTTTCTGGCAAACTCATTAGGAATGAAGCGTCGAATGTGAAGCAGGTTCTCGGATATTTGGCACAGCTTTTCTTTTGAAAATTTACGCGTTATTTTATTATTCACCAAACGAATGAGTATTTTGCGCATGGCCTGGGTGCCTTGTGTCTAAAGGTATTTGCGTTACCATATTCAGGCCCAATGACTCCAGCGGTGTTTTCTCATAGAAACACTTTTTTTGATGATGATCAGCATATTTTCTCTTAAAAAAACTTCATCAGAAATTAAAGAACTACATGAGGGGCTGTAAGTGAGAACATTGTCTACTTTCTAATCATTTTGTGTACATTTCGTACCGTTTCTAAATGTTTTTTAAACTTTTCCATTCGTTTACAACTACTTCTTTTATACTCACGAGTTTTAACAAAATAAGCCATAACTACGGTGACCATTCGTACCGATTTTGGCGGGACAGTACCGATTTGGAGAAAATTGTCCCGCTGAATATTTTTTAAAAGTCGGGATGTATAATTGTCCCGATTTTTCATATTTGTACCGACTAAGTCCCGATTTTCAGCATTTTCTTTATTCATTTATTAAGACTGTCCATGTACTCTGGCCCAAAAACAAATTTTCGTACAAACGAGGCAGCACTTTCGTTATCGCAAAGGCCATATAATAAATATAAGTGAGCCATAAACATAGCCAGCATCCTTATTAATAGGGATGTGCCGGATAGAGATTTTGTCGGATAACCGGATATCCGGCCGGAATCGGTATCCGGTAGACTGCTGCCCTTAATAAATTTCACTATAGTGTTATTAGGTTTTTTGTTTAGCGAGATACTTACGAGCATCTCATATCGTTCAGTAACGCTTCATTGTCGCAATATTTTGTGACTCACGTTTCAAAACTTTGATATCAATAACTCTAAAAACTGGTTTGATGGTGAACTAATTCGAAAATATATATATATATCAGTTGTCAAGGAGAAACCAGTTGAATCCTATGAAAAAGCCCGAACTCTAGTGTAAGCCTCTATTAAAGAGGGAGCTCACCAGGATATTTGGCAATGATTTGGCGAAACCATCAACGGCTCTGATTCCAGTTTTTGTAGTGATTGCTATCCACCAAAACGATGGGTAGACAAGGCAGCGCTTCCAATGAAACTACAGCGCCCAAATTTAATAAAAGAAATTCCGAAAAAGCAATTATGCAGATTCATAGCAAAATGTCCAAATAACCCAAACCAAAATTTTTGATAAAAATGAATATTTGCAGTAATGGGACGAGCTTAAAAGTAGATACAATGCAAAAAAAAATTGGTTTAAAGCTCTACCCAGAATTATGTACAGCGGATGACGGTAAAGTGGTCGGCGGTAAGTGAACAGCTGTATAGTTACCGCAGTGAAATCCGTCAGAGTAAACATAATTGCGGCGCACGACGGCTTCCGTCAGGTGTCATTATGATTTGAAAATTATCATTAATATTATATATTATTTTTTGGTACGTGCGTGTATGTAGATTTTCAGGAAATTAAAATTTTTGAAAACCTTGTCAAGATTGTGAAAATAATCAAAATTATTACAATCAACACTCAATCAACATTGTGCCGTCCCTGCTGGGCGTTAAAAATAGAAATAAATGTGGTGTTCACAAATATATAAATGTATTTATTTTAAAAAGTTTTA
>NW_023463757.1:0-12874 GCF_013731165.1 Rhagoletis pomonella | reverse complement strand
TTGGTAACCGCTACACCAATTTCTTCCAAACTTGGCACAGTTGTTGGTCCTGGTACAGCATACCAAATGACCAATGGCCAAATTTCTAAAATCGGACAATAACCACGCCCACATCCCATATAACGGTAATTTCGAGAAATACAAAATCTTCGATAAATCAGTAAATATTGAAGCTAATTTATTCAAAATTGATGGTTGCAACAATTCTTTACCAAGAAATACGTTTATGACAAAATTTTGGAAAATGGGCGTAGCACCGCCCACTTGTGATCACATATATGTATCTCGCTAACCGTTCTAGCAATTTGTACCAAGCTCGGTATGGTTATTGTGCTTGCTACATAAAAGCAAACCGTTGAAAATTGTTGAAATCGGACTAAAATTGAGGCCGCTTTTCATATAACGGTAAATTTCAGAAATGCTTGAAATTTCAATATTTCGAAATTTAAGGACGCTAATTTACTTAAAATGTATACATCCCGGCTTATCATGTAGCGGTAGCTTTCGGAAAGGTGGAAAACATATATTTAATACTTGCGCCGGGTATTTAACGAACTTAGACTTTCTTACTTATTAGATAAATAAATTTTTACATCGAGGCAATAACATCGATATAGCATACTTTAAAGTTCGAAATCGATGAGTTTACACTCAGGGGTGTATGGCAGAGTTTTTTTCGGGTACGTTCTAATGAATGTATATCTCTCAACTCAGGGATTTTTACGTTATAAGTCGTCTTTTAAATATCAATTTTTTTTCTCTTACCCTCATAAATACGTATTAATGTAGATGAATGCACAAACATACATAAATGCATATACATAGTATATGTACACATTTATAGACGATTTAAATATCCTTGAAGTAGCATTTGTTTTTTATTTTATTAAAATTGGAACTGTACGACTAATATTTAAGTTGATAGCTTAAAGCTAATATCTATGCTTAGTTTTAACACACTTAAGACTACAAAAGTATAAGTATAGGAATGCTTTAGCGCAATGATGGATACCTGTATTAGTTTAAATTTGGTTTTAGTTTAATTCATATGACAACAATAAATGTCTAAAAAGCAGTTGTGCTTATGAATTTGACACATTTGTATGTATGTATGTCCATGTCTTGCTAACAAATATTTTCTATAAGAACCGGGTTTATATCTGGTGGGTATTGCCAAAGCTTTGTTTTACACTTATTACTAAGATTGATCGATTTTGAAGAAAAAAAGTGAAACACATTTAATATTATTTTTGCCTTATTCGGCTTTTTAATAATATACAAAAGTTCTTAATATTTAATTTACTTGAGTGACCATGGTGATTTAAACGAAATGTAAAAGAATAACAAGTAACTTAACTAAATCGCGTGATGCGCTTAGTGAGCGTCTGTTCCTCGACAACGCTTTCTACGATGACGATTTCAGAAGGCCAGAAATGGCTATAAGAAACGACACCAAAAAGTGGCTACCGTAGATGCTCAGCTCAAGAAATCGGTTCTTCAAACAGTAAGTGAGCGATTGCTCAAGGCCGTTGGTTACAGTAACGATAACCTCTTTGACTTCTAAAAGCACAATATCCGCGGCCTTGATGGTCTTTGTCCGGGAACGCAGCTTACTTTAATGTGGCTCACAACACCAATTTCTCCAACGGTGGCCACTTTAAATCTAATCCAGGGACAAAACAGGAGGCTGTCCGCCTAATAGTGACAAATACTGTTTTTTTTTTTTTATGGCAAGAAAACTTATTAGATCCTTCCAAGTGCCAGGTTATCCTGAAGAAGGATGCGATGAGAAAAAGTCACTAAATTCATTGACAGTCCAGAGGCACTGAAGAGTGCAGTCAAGAATTGTTCAGAAATGTAGCACATCGCCAGCTCTCCTTGGTCAGGACAACGCCAATCGTTGCTGGTAGTAACATTTATGGGGGAAATACTTCGCAGAAATGCAAATCAGTGGTGCAGGTCCTTACAGCATTCCACAACCCCAGTTTTGTGGTCTACTGTGGAAAATTTACGAGTATATCGCAGCCGTAATACATGGTCAATGGACCAACCGAGCTAATTATGAAATCACAGGGACTTTTTTTGTCGAGACTTACTTAATAAGAAACTGTCATAGAAACTTTTAAGGTTAAGAAATCCGTAATAAGGGTTCTAACTGGCATCATCTGAAACACTGTACACCAGCGTTGGCGTTTACTAAGCATCGCTTCACCATTTTCTGTGTGGACAGACAAGACGACTATAGCACTGGGAGCCATGTTTTACAAAATAACTAAACTGGCAACACTGCCTATTTAACAGGAATGTTAAAATCGAACTATAAAGACCTCTTCAATTTAATCTGGGTTAGTACGTGGTTGAACATATTTCATATGATAATGGTACCTTGAAATAACACCGGTTATTCTAGCTAGCGAGGTGACTGGTAGTCTTGCAGGATGCCAAGCTGAGTTGGAAAATGAATGAAGAAGAAAGATTACAGAAAGCGAGCCCTGCCCTCTGCTCTCGAAAGCGGCCTTTCGTGAAGACATGGGGTCTTATTACAAAGGCTGTACTCTGAATGTACACAGCAGTGTTACGTCCGATCTCATGTTACGGTCCACCGGTCTATTGGACTGCCTTAAGTAACCAGTATAATCATGTAACACTGGGCAGAACACGGCGGGCGTCATATATTTTTTTATTAAAGGGGTAATGGGAACTTGCCCTACGGATGCCTCAAAGTTGTTACAAACCTATTTCCTATAGACCTCCACGTAGTCTATGCGGTTGGTGTCTGCTGTAAGACTCAGATAACTGGGTATATGGAGAAAAGAACGATCGGTTATAGCAGTTCACGATATGCATACACGACCTGAAATATAATTTCCCAGGCCCTACGGGGTTCTTCTACCGCCGAGAGTCAACTGACACTGCGAACTTGATATCTCTGCTTCGATGCATTATATGTACAATGTAAATATACCAAAATGGTAGGAGGAGTTGAAGCAGACGTTTTTTCCGAGTCTCTGGAATTTAGAAAGTCCATCCATCTGGCTGATTATGAAAGTCTTTTTCAACAAAGTCGAAGTTGATTAAGGAGTGTATAGCTCTTTTGAACATAAGTAGTAGTCACATAGTTGGTAGTAATTGCGCTTTAGTCGCCCAGACACAATTAAGAGTTCCTGAGGTGACCTCAGATTGAGGTCGAAATATCGCCTTGAGCTTGTTAAAATTTTCAATTCAAATTTCAATAGCCAATAAAAAAATTGTAAAGGTATAAATCAAATGGTATTCACAAAATTTTTTCTTTCTCTTCATAAAAAAAAAAATGGTTTGCCATAGACTTTTACCTATTCCATAGCACCTTTGACATCCTATAACGCCCAAACGGATTGGCGTGACGACTGGAAATGTTGTCTAGACACTTCTAGAATGCACACGATGTGATAACGAGTGTAAAAAGGTTCTAAGTTGCATGGAAAAATTCGGGATCGAAAGGTTTATAGCCCGAACACAATGAAAACGACGAGCTACGGACCACAGCTGTCAAATTATTTGTCCACGTATTCTTATGCAGATAATTATTTTGGCGACGACTGGGCTACGCTATGACTGTGGTTGTGGCCAGATTAGATCTATTTCTATTTTTCCAGCGACAGATAAGGTTCTTCCTATTATTTGATGTTAAACTCATACAAATTCATGATGTCGCTGCCGCGTTGAAAAAATTCATGTCGCCATCGACAAGGCGTTTAAATAATGAAGATAATAAATTGGAAGCTGTGGCCCGTAGCTCGTCGCTTTCAACGTGTTCCGCACTTTAAGATGATGCTTTAAAATCGACGCCCCGGAAACTCGAGACTCGGAAATATATTTTAATACATACGTATCATACCTATATACATATTTTGGCAATTCAACCAGGCTCGGGGTATTGGAGACATTCGAGTTGAAAGGAATAATCCTTCGGCAACTTTCTAATTTTTTTCCATTTCATTGGGTAATACAAGCATGACTCGCTCAAGCAGAGAATTTTGTTTTTCATCCCGTTCCCGTTTCTTCTCCTACGATACGACGATTTTGCTATATATAACGGAAGCGGGTTGATCAAACTTCAACATAACGGTTTGTCAAGCCCCCCCCCCAACCCAACAAAAAAAGCTTCAATCAAAGCGTAATTTCGCTTGATTTGTCAAGCCGCTTGTGTGGTTTATTTTGGTATTAACTTGAACTTTGCTTTTTCCTACAGGGCCTATGAGATGCATTTGAAGTTGGCAGTTTTGCTTTAGTTTTAAAGTTTACCTCAAAATTTTCACTTCATTCGGCTAGTGAACGCATCGATTGCTAAAAGACGCATTGTAAACAAAACATTGGCGGGCAATTGGAGAGTGAAATAAAATTAGAATTCCGAGCAGCTTCAGATAAGTGAGTGGCCCCTCATGGCGAATGACTCACACATATACATACATATCTGATACACTTTGACTACCGGGAGTTCAGATGTGGCTAGAAGTGTTTACATTTAAGAAACATATATGTATGTATATAGGTATATATAAACGCTCGTGTAAGCGATCATTAGCTTGATCGCTCATTTGGGAGGTGGTTCAGTGAAGCATGCCGCATCCGCTGCAGCAAGTGTCTACAACCACTGTGCGAACACTTTTCAACGAGTGTTTTACATATGTAAGCGATTAATGTATGTGTAAACTTTGGCGCTGGAATGCAATGCATGCACCAAACTACTAGTGGCCCGAGAACGAGAGCTATTTTTGGCCACATTGCGAAAGTGTTGGCACACCGTACAAATAAATTATTACCAAAATAAAAAAAAAAACAAAAAAAAACGTGTATCAATTAAAAAAATTTGGAAAATTTGTGTGTATTAAATGGAAAATTTAAGACATGATAATGCAGACTTAAATTCTAAATGACATCATTTACACGCGTGAGTAGGAAAACTCGTACGCGTAAGTCTAATTACATACGCATAATTTAAGTAGTATTGAGTATCCATATATATGTTTAGCCGCGTGCATATCCATGTAAATTTTTGCGGTTCAGACATTGTCGGTTAGGCTAGGCGCCAAACCTCGCAGCCAGTGGCACTTTTATTGTGCCTTTGGCCGCAGGTACAGGTACCTCCTGCCGCCTTGAATGTGAAAATTGCTCAGAACTTTATTATCTTCTGTCATTTCGGTATCGATGGTGGTGATGATGATGATGACGAAAGTACATTGACACCAATACATACGCACACATTCGCAGTGGGACTTGGTGGCTTTCAATATGTGCCCTGCAGTCAAAAGCCAAACCAGTTAGAAAAGATACTAGTTCATTAACTAGTATGTGCCTACCAGTTCAACAATTTCGAAGAACATAAGCGTTCAGCGTCACCTGCCTTTGAATTGCCAAAGCCTAAAATAAAACGCAATTAATTGCTTTTCTTGCAAATGTCGGCTGTGGCGTCACGTGAAGAGCACCTGGTTCTGGTTCTGAGATCGCAGGTTCGAGACCGCTTGGAGGTGGTTAAGGTTTTTAAAGTTAAATCAATGTAAGTAAAAATAATTATTTTAATTTAAATATAAATAACAAAATTGAAAATCTAATTGCATTGCAGAAAAAAGCATATGCGTTTGCCATAAAAAAATAAAGAAATTAAAAAAAAAATGTTTTAATTAAACTTCAAAATTACAATAAAAACCCTAAATAAAAATAATAAAAAAATTCCGATGTTCTAGGACTTGAACCTGAGATCTCAGGCATACCACGCGAGTGCTTTGCTATAGTTGGGCTGACACGCAAACTGGCAGAATTCTAGTTCACAACTAGTAGCTTTCTCTGCAGGGTACTTCCATTATTCCATTTAGAAGTAGTGCCAAAATGAAACATTTTATACAAGCGTAAAGCGCAGCAAGAACGGTTATTTAAGAAGGTAATTTTGCATGAAGTGGTGGTTGTTGATTTGGAGAGGTTTATAGAGTTTTCTATTCTCGTTCGCACTTATTTGCCGAAGTCCAAGCATTACAAAATGCTGATTTTAGCAGTGAAGTCTTCACGGCCTACATAACTTTAGCCTTCCATTATGGTGAAAAAAGAATGCGATTACTTTTCCACGCAGATATTTACTAACTCTTCGCACAAAAATTAAATGTACATCAAATATCTCATGAAGAAATTAGTACCTAAAAGGCATTCTTCTCTGAACCACATTCTGCACGGTCCGACTGGGTTCATAAAACTTGAATATAACCATATTGCTCATATTTAACATACATACATAAATATTATTTTGAGCTGGATAAGTGCATATGAGTGTACAGTCCGCATTTTCAATTTGCTGAATATTTAAAATGAACGCAATCAACATATTTATGAGCAAAAAATAATTCTTTTCATTTCACTGCATTTATATGTATATATGTATGGAGATTTGTATATACGTATTTACATATGCATATTTCACAAGATATTACTCATTTTCGGCCATTACTCATAGCCAAGTAAGTTCTTGGCAATTTTCCAAAATTTTTATTCTCGTAATTTAAACAAATACTTAGAACAAATATTTACTTCAAAGTCTTTTGTTTCAGTTAAAATTGGACGATTACTGAACGTTTTTCTGTCTTAATTGAAATATGCAAGTTATCGTTGAAATTATATTTATCTGTTAAAGTTATATCTGAGCTTCAACGCTGAACAAATTCTGATTGAAATGAAGGATTCAAAATGTTATAAATAATTATTTATTATTTCACCTTCGATGAAAAAATATCCATTAGATATCGTCACCTGAGTGGAATATTGACCTATCTCGGCGCCAATTCGAAAACGCCCTATCTAAGAAAACTTTTCAAGAACGCCCTATTTCAGATTTTGATTGAAAAATACCCTATCTCAGGTTTTGGTTAAAGAAAGCCCTATCTGAGGATTCGATTCAAGCTTTTTGAATCGGCAGCTGAGATAAAGCGGTTTTGAACCGAATCCTGAGATGGCGCGTTCTTCAAACAAATTCTGAAATAGGGCGTGGTTGAAAAATTTTCTGAGGTAGGGCATTTTCGAACTGGCTGCCGAGATAGGTCGATCTTACACTCAGCCATCGATATATAAAAAGACCTGAGTAACATATCAAAATTATCAAGAATAGATTGATACAGAATATATCTAAAAATGTATGAAGCACATTTTTACATCAGGTTTCCTAAACCTCAACCCTTACGTCGATGCTGCTATAGTCGAAGATATCACATATAAATTTTGGTCCAGATCGGAGGCGGTTAAGGCGTGTGGCACAGTGAGCAAAAGTTCAGATCCCGCTATGGAGACTCAAAAAAATTAAAAATATATGGGGTATTCTTTCTGAACGCTGCCTCCACTGTGCCCCATTTTTTTAACTCAAACCTTTTTTAAAAATATATAATAATATATATTTCATTAAAAAACACAAGCTTTCCAATGCCGAGTGGCAAAATAAAGTGATATCGATTGCAAGGTCATCTCGAGGTTAACATGCTTTTTTAATACTTAAAATCAATTTTAGTACAATAAAGTTCAAGTTTGAAGTAGCTAGGGCTTACCGTTGATTTTTGGCAATTTTAAAGATTCCACGACTCGGCACCAAACCAAAAAAGGCTTGGATATTCCGTTGTTATCGATAATCCTTCGACTCAGAGCCCATAACGAATAACGGACGTCCACGAACATAATACAAATCTAGCGCATTTTTGATAAACAACTGGCGAAACTTTGGAAAGTATAAAGAAAATTGGCGAAGTATTCGGACGGGGATCAAACCGACAAACAGTTGTACTGCCAAATATGAATGAAAAATATAATAATAATCCGATGGGGACATACTAAATATTCACGTAATTTACTTTGCTTATATAGTAAGTAAGAGGAGAACACTTTGATTCAAAAGTTCAATTTAACAATTGTATGTTCATCATAAACCCTTTCAAGAAAGCCACCACAGCTATCGTTTAGTCTGTTCCTTTGAACTTCGGACTAAAACCTGTGGAACTGTGAAACTACAATTTTACTCTCTTAAGTGAGAGTAAATGGAGAACAGATGCAGAAGTGCACGGGAACGCAAAAAGCATTACTTCCTGTAAAAACGTCAGTCGGTTTATTTACATGTCATTGGTACAACACTGATTTGGCTCAAATATCACTAAATAATTATTAAAATCTACACATATTCAAACATTACTTTCATTTTTTTTTTACAAATATAAGGTTCTTCGCTTTCGCCGCTTTCTGTTTTTGTTTGCACATGCAAATCAGCTGGTCGTTTGACACTTTTCATGAACTTACAGGAAAAAAACTGCGGACTAAATCCTGTAACTCCTGACTAGGAACAATTGCTCAGTTAGTCTCTCAAAAGTATTCCCACTTACAGGTTTTATGTCAATAGGAACGACTTCCTGTAAGTTCTGACTAAATCGTGTAAACCGGACTGCTATTGGGCCTTCTCACCCAGTAATAGTGAGGTATCTAGGTGTAATGATTGATGCGAGGTTATCGTAAAAAATTCACATTAAAACGGTAAGAAAAATAGCGGCAAAAGCTCCTAGCACGTTAGCTGGACTGATGGCAAATGTCACTGGATATACACGGCTATTGTTCGTCCGATTTTTCTCTACAGAGCCCTAGTATGATGGCCTATCCTAAGTGGAGCAATATCGCTTAAAGTATTTCAAAAGGTGCAAAGTAGTGCTGAGCTTTGCTTTATCTTAAGGAGCAACTGCAAAGCTGGCGAATTGGCGATGCACAGTATGACCGTTCCCACCCTTCCGGTGCAGAACATGGTAGGTATCCCAATGGCAAACGAACGCTGGGGAAACCTCGACTGCAATGAAACTGCTGGCGTTCTTACGATAAAATCGCATGTCTGAACCACAAATTAGGATACTGCTATGGTTATCCAGAGATTAACTATAACATGCAGAAGGAAAATAACAATAATATTAAAAAATAAACAAGTTAAACGTGTTTAACATTGGTAGGTCTTATTTGGCCCGCCCTGTAGATATGTCCAGCTTATCATTGAGAAATAAAAAATAGTGGTTTGTTCATGTGTCTTATTCAACCAAACTCCTGCTGAGGATACTCAATTTAATTTCATTTCCATCGCCATCGCTCGCAAATGACTTGCTTAGTTACATACATATACTTAGCTACAAAACTAAATTGATTGCATTAAAATAAATAAATATTGCCTATCAGAATATAAACCAGTGGGTTACCACGAAGCAGACTCTCATAAAAAGCGGCACTTACAAATATACTTACATACATACATATAATATTTATAATTGAAAGTATACGGAAAGTAACTGCACAAACTTTCTTCATTCATGGTTTCATGCCGCATAGTGGTTGAAGAAAGAGCTACAGCTCAATGAGACTTGACAATGCAAACACTGTGTGTGTCCCACTTAATAGCGCTATGAGAGCCACCAACAACAGCGTAGCATATCCCATGGCGCATACACATGCATACATAGACGCTTACAAATGAGCACACAAGTTTCCAACTATAAGCTTTGATGTAACTGAATTCAATATCAATGACAATGTGGGATTAACCGAATTTTCGTTTGTCACAAAATTAGAGTGGGAACAGAAGAAGTGGGTAAGTGCGAGTATTTATGTATGTATGTATAGGCATACAAAGAAGTAGGCTATGGGCACAAATGCCGATGCATATGTATGTGGGTGCATTCGAGTGGAAAAAAGGGCAGTTGTCTCTATTGCTTTTATTGCAGCTCTAGCTACGAGCAGTGTTGCCAGAAGTGATATTTATCTTCAAAATGAATTATTTAAAAAAATATCGTCAAAATCTTATACTAAAAATATTAATATGAAATGAAAACTCCATGTAAAACATCTGCACTATAAATACTTCTGTCAGCACTTTAAGATTTCTGGTTTCAACAGCAAATGTGGAAATGGATTTTTTCGGTTTAATTTAAATTAAATAAAAATTGGTGGCAAAATGGAAGGCACCACTTTAAGAGGTATTATTTTCACAAAATATCACTTAAAATAAAATGAAACAGAGTGTCATAATATTGATTCAACTAAAAATTACGCTATACTTTACAAATCTGAAATCATTTGGATATAAATAGGGCATTCTCTGAGGCAATTTTTTTCCTCGAAAATAACGCGCCAAGTTGAACAATTACTATGTAGTCTTTCTACTCCAAATTTTATGCAGAAAATGTTTGTATTTTTTATGTTTCGAAATTTTGAATTTTTGGGTTATAATAGTTTGAGCATCACCGATGGAATACAAAAATTTGGAATATTTATAAACTAATTTCTCAGAAACTCTATGCACATCTTGGCTACATGGGCATCAGCAGTCTTCCAAGTACTTAAAACCAGTGTTGCCAAAGTTGGAAAATTTATCGCCAATTGCGCGATGTTTTTTCAGCTATTTCCCGCATAAATTTTAAACGCCCAGCGCTGTTTTGTGCGTTTTTTGACATTTTTTTCTTCTTGCCAGACAATTATTATGTTTAGAAGTTGATAAAAACCAAGCCTAGGAAATGAATGATGTTAATGATTCTTAAGAAACTGACTTAAGAATTAAATCGCATATGAAAGTGCATAATTTTTGCTGTAAATCATTTTACTAATACTACTACTTTACTAAGTGGACTCGAAGTCCAAGAACAGGAATGCTTACAGGAATTTTTAAGTAGAAACGAATTTAATATACTCTAACACCTATGAGCCCAGATAATTGATATAGTATTTTCTTGTAATCGCTTATTTTAGAACGATAAGAAAACTATTTATTTCACGGCATTGTGTTTTTAGCCGGAAAAGCTCATACCTATTGAAATTATTTATTTAATAGTAAAGAGACTAATTACACCATTGTACTAAATACCAAACCTAGGTACCTTTTTTGAAGGTTTCATAAAGGGTTTTCATACAAATTTTTATTGGATGATAAATTTTTGGAAACATATTAAAAAAAACCTTGTGACACTGCTCAAAACACTATCGAGGCAAATATTTTGGAAAAATACGATGTAATTTTTAAACGACTTCAAAAAAGTAGCAAGGTTATTAATTCATCATTTCTTTATGAATGCTTCCGGATAACTTTGGACCATGTGAACCGTTTTCGATAATTCTTTTTTTTTATCGGAAAGGTGCTACCTCAAGAGTGGTCCCATACTACTTTGTCGGCTTTTACATGAATCAATTTCTTGAAAGCCATGTTTTCCCTTTCTGCTTTGTGTTTTCTATTTGGATATCGGCATCCGCGGGACCCACGTTACTGACTTAAAAACGGCCGGGACGGGCGGTATTGGGAAGGTCTTTAAAAATTTTGCGGATGGGATGGGATCAAAATGCTTTCCTGACACTCTCGATAAAACCCACAACCTTCGCAAATTCAGAAAATCTTCCTTAAAAAGTTTTATGAAATAAGCGCTTTTATGTGTTTTATTGAGACGAAAACGAACAGCAAAGCAAAAAAGAAAGAATAATCGGAAGAGGCCAGATCGTTCATTGTTTTTTAATATTTAAAATTAATTTGCAATATTTAATGCTTAAAAATTATTTATTTTTTAATTTTTAAATTTCATATTTTTTGGTCGCCATTGGATCTGCCATGTTAAGTTCATGAAATTGTCACACAGCATTCAAACCTAGAATACGATTTTTTTTTAATTTCTTCCCATTTTTTAAGATTCAGTCTTCACTTTACAGACTTTTAACGAAAAATTTCTGGCAACACTGACTACGGGTAGTGTGTCAATAAACTAACTATTCAAATGCAATGTATCAAGAGCGCATCGAAGACAACTCAGTGTTGTTGCATATTTTTAGGCGTTCTAAATTGGTATTAAAACAGGCTGGCAAGTAAGGCTTTTATGGAAGCAGCATTCACAGCAGTTTGTTTTTGTTTAACCTTAACCTTATGCAATAGTTGGTGGATGGGAGGATGCTCTTATCACAGCTGTGATTATGGATAGAGATAAAAAAAAAACACATACATACATATCTATTTATAGACTAGGTTTCATCGTTATATAAATGCTGGTTTTCATTTTCATTTTTTTTTTCTCATGTCCGCATAAACTGTGTGGTACTTCAAATATGGCATACAAGTTTTCCAAACTCAACATTTCTTTATTCCGTGCGTATGTAAGCGCATACATATGTTTGTATGCTAGTAACTGTTACAGGAGTTATTTTTATCATTACCGCCGCTTGTTAAATATGTTCTACACCAGCTTTGAGTCTACTGGCATACTTAAAGGCGAGTGTGCTGACATTAACGTAGGTTCTCTAACGTTGACGTTATTTTGCTACGGCGGCGGTGACGGTGAAGTAGGCGGACACGCAAAGGTACAATTATGTGATAGATACAAAATAAAGTGGAACATTCAGTGGTAGCAATTGCGTAGGGACACCATGGCAGTAGGTTTTAGGCAAAAGTTACACACATAAAAATCGATATAATTCCTTTTTTTGTTTTTTTTTTGTGGGTATTAAAGCCAAAGCTGTGTGCGAGCATCAAAGGAATTAGATATCTACATACATACATATCTAAATATTAATGTATTTGTATATTTTTATAGAGTAGTCACTCACATCCTGTTTGGCAAAATTTCTACAAATATTTTTCGGATTACTCACCAATTATTCATGCATAAATTCACTATTTCCGTTTCAATTCAGGGCATTTTTTTTCAATTTTCATTTATAAAATTCACAACAATGATTTTCCAAATACATATATGTATATGTTTACTTTTTTTCTTCTCGCTCGCTTTTGTTTATATTTATTTTTTAATTTGTATTTTTTCGTTTCTTTTTTCTTCTATATTTTTGGTTTTGCAATGCAAATCACAGCGCAAAG
>NW_023463756.1:0-12874 GCF_013731165.1 Rhagoletis pomonella | reverse complement strand
AAAAAAAACACTGTCAAAACGCATGTGCTTCCTCGACTTTAGCGCTCAGACGCACAGGGGTTTCGTATTATTTGCAAAAAGAAATAAAATGATACAGACAGTGGTTTAGTATTAATTCAAATCAATAGTCTTATATATTTGTCAAGATTTCTTTGTGTACAATTGAGTATATTACCTTAATGCGGAAATTATCGATGAGGCTGGTAGCTCCGGTGTTCTTCCTTGATGATTCAAAAGAGAAGTGACGGATTAAATTAAATCGCGTTAGTTGCGGACCGCCGGACAAACACCGATATAGAAGGGGAAAGTTAACGAAAGTTCGTTGTCCGGCGAGAAGGACTTGCTAACGGCCCAAGTCTTCGCGTTAATACATAAGTGTATACATACGTGCGCATGTATAGTTATATACACACGCATGCGTACACAAATACGTATGTGAGTGAGTTAGAGAAAATGGCATTAGGGTGGAGTTTTTTTGAAATATTTAGGCTGAAGGCCTAAACATGCCGCCCCCCTTGCGGGACGCAACATCTGTGCTTGGGAAACGCCCGAGCTACCAGCTTCATATGTTCTTACAACTACAAAACAAGTGTGTGAATTCATGTAGGTTGTGCTGTTGAGACCGGCGCCACCATCACCAAGATCTTCGACGAGCGGTTCCATCCTTTTTCCCCTAAAACACCTAGTAAATCATAGAGTGAAGATCATGGGATACACACATGGTTATAATTCAATGCACTTTATTTCATTACAAAAAATTCAAATAATTCACATCTTATTTTGGTTTTTTATGTAAGTTAAATTTACGGCCGGCACGCCCCTGACAGCACCCAACCAAAAATAGTGCTTTGCGCAATGAGGGGGCCAAACGACGTCGGTAAAGTTCCGGGCAAGATTAGGTCCGCATATACGTCCGACCCAAGGGCAAGGCGTATCGGTGCTGATGCGAAAAAATTTGGATCCGCAAGCCGAATGTGGATATACGGCGTAGCAACTGAGGGATCCACATTAGTCCTAGGTGAGACATGGTTGTAGTGGGGTATAATAAGCGCATGGGTCGCCACCCGCTTGTTCTGCCCATGCTTGCCCCTTATGCATAGGAAACACCCTCGTTGCCCGCCGATATAGGTTTCCTGAAGCCCTAGCTCTTGGGCCAGATCCGCGGACAAGATAGTGTTCGGCGCGCAAGCGTCAATAAGCGCGCGGACCAGATGTAGGCGCCCTCTCGCCTCCACCTTTACAACAGCCGTCGGCGCCACGGATATAGTGGGCTGGAGTGATGGCGTTATTATGGTATTTCGAAAAGCGTGCGGTCGTGATAGCTGGCGAGGCCTAGTCACCAGTCTATCTTCGTGTTGAAATGTTGTGGATTGGCGCAGGCGGAAAGGCCGAGTTCCCGCTCTGCGGCTTTGTCGCCCTTGGTGGCGTGCTCGGTGAACCCGTGTTTCGGATCCAGCCGTACTTCTGCGTTCATGCCGCAGCAGAGGCCGGAAAGACCGTGTTTCCGGTCCCCCGTTAGTAAGCGGGCGGAGAGGCCGAGTCCCCGCTCCGCGCTCAATAACTTCCCCTTCTTCAATCTCTGGACCGGGAGGCCTAGTCTCGGTTCCCGAGTCGGACGCGTATAGTGACAGAGTGCCGTCTGCCTCGGCTTCTTCCACTTGCACACTCCATGGTTTGGGGACTGGTTCCTCTGAGTCGCCTTCATTGCCTCGTGCCCTCCATGACTCACATTTTCGTTGGCGCGTTGGCTCCTCCTCTAAATGCAGAGTGGAGTGGTGTTTCTCGCCGCACCTACGGCATCTTCCCTCGCTTTGACACTCCCTCAGCTGGTGGGTCATGGCAAGGCAGTTTGCGCAATAGCGGCCCAGTAGAGCTTCGCGCAGTCTCTCCTCGGGCGATTTTGCCCGATAAATAGGGCAGAGCCTAATCGGGTGGTGTGCGTCGCATAGGCGGCACGGTAGCGGATAGCGGTGGGCGCGTTGTTCGGCTCGTTTCCTCATAGTGGCGATATGAGACATCGTTACGGCTGAAATAGGGTCAGATATCGTTGCAGTGGATATTATAACGTATATATGTATTGTTGGGTGGCGAGTGGTATGAAAGGCGCAACATTTTGATGAGTGCAAGCGCATAATTCGGTGGGTGTGAACTTGGCATTATATACATTATTTTTCTAATCAAAGAACCACCTAGTGTGAATGTAGCATAATGTTAACTCACGACCTACAAAATTTTGGATGATGGATTGCATGGATGCCATGCATTCTACTGTGCAGGGATGTATGGGCAACGTAGAATTTTACTTGCATTAAATTATACCGAAAAAAATGCTTGTGCGTATGAGTGTGGTAGCATTTATTTATTTTTATTATTTTTCATTTGTGCTTTCATCCGCATATTTTGTCAATAGCAGGTTTTAACATATGTGTGTGTGTACTTGAGTATGTGACGTGAACCTGCTTATCGACATTTGGAGACTTACATCGACACTCAACAATCCCACTTCCCACCGGCATAAGCTTGCATATCATAGGGCGCCTTGCTGTTAAAAAACAAGGTGCCACCTAAGAAATACTTTAGCAAGCATAGTATCTTAACATTTTTGTGGTACGTAGTGACTTTGGATTGGTTTCCCATGTAAAATAACCAATTAACATTTTGTGACTTTGCTTTGGTTTTACATTTAAAATAACCAATTAACATTTTGTGGTACCCAGTGACTTTGCATTGGTTTTACATTTAAAATCTCCAATTGTATGACAACAGCAATTAAATTTATTGTCTACGAACGGTCACCATGCAAAACTAGCAGCAGCTAGTTAGGGTTAGTGTTAATTGTCCGTAAAGAAACATAGCTATTCTCCAATATGAATGGAGAACGGCGCTAGGTTTATTCCTGATGTGGAACGTAATCACATACATACATACATACAATGCATAAATGTCATTGTCTAAAATTTTACTACCACGCGGCCATTACGTAAGTTTGCTGGAACGGTTGGGTGAGTATGCATGCGAAATTGCAGGCTTTTGTACTTATTAATCTTTTTCGATTTTCAGAGATTTTTACATGGGCTTAGGCATGTGTTCGAGGCGGTGAATATGGAGAATACACATTTCCTCATATGGACAACAACACCCTGGACACTGCCATCGAATTATGTTTGTGCGGTTAATCCGAATTTGATCTATGTGAAGGCCCTGGATAAGAAAACACAACGCATTTATATCCTGGCTGAATCACGCTTAAATACCGTCTATAAAAACGAAGATGATTACAGTATTTTAGAGAAATTTCCTGGTACCAAATTAGCCAATGCACCATATAAACCACCCTTTCCTTACTTCCTCGAAAAAGGAACCGCAGCGAAAGCTTTTCGCGTACTTGTCGATGATTATGTCACGTTAGAGACCGGTACCGGCATTGTCCACAACGCGCCCTACTTTGGTGAGGATGATTATCGCATTTGTCTTAATGCGGGCATCATACAAAAATCCAGCAAGCCAATTTGTCTATTAGATGAGGTGGGACGTTTCACGGCGGAGGTAACTGACTTTGCTGGTCTCTATGTCAAAGATGCCGATAAGGCGATAATAGCGAAGCTCAAGGAAATGGGTGTGCTAGTATCTGCTGGTCAAGTCAAACATAGTTATCCATACTGCTGGCGCTCCGATACACCTTAGATATACAAATCTGTACCCTCATGGTTCGTACGCGTGGAGCATATGTCACAGAACTTGCGCGATTGTAGCGCGCAAAGCCATTGGGTGCCGGAAAATGTGCTCTAAAAATCTCTGAAGTGTGGTTTCTTGGTTGTACACTTTTCATTTTCGGCAGTCTTATAGAATTTGCATTTGTAAACACTATTTGGCGACGTAAACGCAATGTGGATGTGAAGAAAATGAGTAGCAAGCATATACTTAAGTCAACATTATCGCCGCGCGCTTCACGTCGTCCCACCGGTCGTTCACGTTCATTCTGTGTGGCGCCTGATGCTAATCAAGCATCCAATGATCCAACCGCATTTAATAATTACCTAACCCTACATAATATACCAATACATACCATACATGAGAATGAAGCATTGGATAACATATCGAAAATTACGAGTTTCAGCGGCACTACAACAAATACTTGCGATTCAATGCCTTATAGCAAGCGTGATCTAATCAATGTGCAATCTGGAGAAGCAGGCCAAAATAACGGTTGGACTACACTAACTCCTCAAGAAATATCCATGTGGATCGATAAGAAGGTACGTTGCTTATTTCCGCTGGCTTTTCTTGCTTTCAACATATTCTTTTGGACGTTTGTCTATGTGGTGTAATGCGGCAGAGGTTACAGAATTCGTAGAAGATGTATTCATTGGCGCTCATTTGCAGGTGCGTGCTAAAAGACTATATTGCCTATATTAAACTTCATTTCACTCATTTATTTGGGAAATATTTAGTGGGGCGGGGGGCGGAGGGGGAGTCGCCACTTTACGAAAAGCCCCACCCCCTCCTTGGGGACCTCCCACAGACCCCTAGGGAACCGTTTGAAAATGGGGTAAAAACGGCATTTTCCGAGGCAAACTGAGCAGTTTGAAGTGGAATATAACCCAACCAACAGAATCTGTGGGGTTCCCAAATAAAAGAAGTTATCCCAAGGTGGTTATCAGGCGAAAAAAGGAGGGCTAAACACCTTTCGCAGAGAACACCTTTGTGCGTAGGCGGCCTTCGGCCGCACTTAGGGATTATAACCCTCAGGCAGTAGAATTCCCCTTTCTGTTTTGCGAATAAAAGGAGCTGAATACCTTTTACAGAGAACACCTTTATATATTTTTAATGCTTACAGGGTTATATCCTATTTTCTTTTGTCTCTCATTTTTTGCATATTTTGGAGTTTGACAGCTGAACTACGCTATTTAATTTGCATATGCAACAAAAGTCAGACGCATGATTTAGAAGGTGCTTTTATTTAATAAATTGTGATTAATTGGTTAATATTAAAGTTATAAAGAAAGTTATAGCTCATCGAGTAAAGTGTAAAGTGAAGGAGAACATAAAAATATATTGCTGATGTAGCTGCTTTAAGGAGAATAGGAGTGATAAATATACGCTAATTTCCGAATTTTACAAAAAAGGGCATATTTCAAACCCAATTTGTAAATAAATTAGTGACCCAAAATTACAAGAGTGGATGTTAAAATAATGGGTAGACCCTTGGCTACAAGTGTGTGCACTTTTTTTGGATCGGGTCACCCCTTTGGACGCAATACCCCGAAATAGGTGGGCCACTTACTAAACAGTACCCATTTATTTTACTGATGCTATGATTGAGTTTTAGCGGACATTGTTTACTATGAGTTACATAAACTTCTAGTGGTTGGTACATATCTGTATATTTAAGCAATTGTGATTTTAATGCATTTGAAGAACGTTGTGATGTTAGTTGTTGACTTGATTTTTAGATTTTAATGTAAAAGATATGATACAATTTTATTTATTTTCATGTAAAAGCCTGTATTAATTAAATGCATTGTTAATTGGGTTTTTATGCCATAACAGTCGCACCTAAAAACTAGAAAAAATGCTACAATTTATACTCGAATTTGCTTTAGTTTTTGTTGCTGTAGCACTTTTGCACATACTTGAGCATTTTGCAAATCAAACTCACATATATATTTTTGGAATACTTAAAAAATTATTTTTATTATAATCTATACCTATTAAATTTAATGGATAAATATTTAGGAAGCAAAAAATTTACATTAATTTAGCTGCAGCAGCTGCTATTCATGAATGTTGCAATATACATATATATGTATGCACAGAGGTATGTATATGCAACAGTATTTGAAATGAATGCCCTTGTAAACATGGCTCTAAAGTAAGGTCAATAAGAGTCGAAGAATAAGGCCAATAAGACTCACAGAACAGCATAAAATAAGACTCCGAAAGTAGGCATTTAGGAGGCCAATAAGAGTCATGTAAGAGCCTCAAAAAAGTCCAAAATGAGCCGTATATGAGGCCGATAAGAGTCCAATATGACTCATATTGAGGCTCATTTGATGTATGAATTTAAGCTCATATAAGTCGACCTTCGCAGGAAGGGAAACAACCTCATTTCGGACTCTTAAATGAGCATTATGAGCGTAAAGGCTCCGAAATGGGGCTCCTTCAAGACTCATTTATGACTCCAAACGTTTGCTGGGATGCCACTGAATACACATATCTTAAAAGATATGCCTATGTATGTATAGATATTTTTTTTTTTTTTTTTCGGAACTATAGTCTTTGCTGGTAGGTTTTGACAATTGAGGCGAACTCATTTTGTCTAATGGGTTGACTGACGATTTTTCGAAACCTGTCAAGTAAAATGGATTCGCTTCCAATCAGACCTAGTTGCGTTGAAAAATGAGCAAGCATAATGAACAATTGTAACGACTTTCAACTTATTTCGCTTATTATTATATTTTTTGGAGGATTTTAATTGATAATTCGCACCTCGTTACCAATTTCGTATTTCTGAAACAATTGTTCATCAAGCTTGGTCTGTCTTATTTTTACCCGATTCATCACGCTGGGTCTGTCTTATTTTTACCCGATTCTATGCTTACAAGATCTAACGATGGTCGGTTCTTTATACCCAGATCTACCCGGAGAGGCCGGGCTAAGAACCATCACCAAAAATCTAACTAAAAACACGACTACCTTTAATATTGCTCTGGGTTAAACTTGATTATAGGCGTTGAATCCTTCCGAATGCATAGAAGTGGAATTTTTGTGCGATGAGGAAGTGGAATTCACGCGGGATTGGGGATCAACGGAGAGGGTTTATTTACGAAGTGCTTGCTGGCTCCTCGGTTTCTTGATTTTGGGATGGAAGTAGGACCAGTTTGGCCAGCGGTCTCGTAATCTGCCCTTTTTCCGTGATGATGTCAACTACGCGTACTCGATCGTCGGGACCAGGATGTAGGCTGATAATTCGACCTAATCTCCACTCATTTGACGGGAGGTTGTCTTCCTTGATGACAACGAGATCTCCTAATTTTATATTTTGCTGTGGATATTTCCACTAAATCCGCTTTTGCAGTTCGGATAAATATTCGGTTTTCCATCGTTTACAAAAAGTTTGGTGAAGGGCCTTTAGCTTCTGCCACCGATTTACTATCGAGGCAGGATTCTCGTGAACGTCGATTTCAGGTGGGGCTAGCAGGTGTCCACCAGTAAGAAAGTGACCTGGAGTGAGAGGCTCCAGGTCGGTAGGTTCATTCGAAGCGGGGCTCAATGGTCGTGAGTTGAGGCACGCCTCAATCCGACATAAAAGAGTACTGAACTCTTCGAACGTATACTTATGAACGGATGCAATCTTTTTAAAGTGGCTTTTAAAGCTTTTTACCCCCGCCTCCCATAAGCCGCCCATATGAGGAGCAGCGGCGGGTATGAAATGCCATGTGAGCATTTGATAATTGTATTTCGAAACTGCTTTTTCACGCGAATCTGCTAAAAATGCCTTAAATTCAGATCGTAAAGATCGTGAAGCTCCGACGAAGTTTGTACCATTGTCGGAATATATGTTCTTCGGGCATCCTCTTCTGGCTACAAACCTGGCGAATGCAGCTAAAAATGATGGAGTGCTGAGGTCACTAGTTGCTTCCAAATGGATCGCTTTTGTCGTAAAACAGACAAAAAGGCAAACGTATCCTTTGGACATTCGACAACCTCGGCCGCTATAACTTTTGATGTCAAAGGGTCCTGAAAAATCTACACCTGTATTCGTAAACGCGCGCGAAAATGTGGTTCTCTCCTGAGGGAGAATTCCCATAAGCTGGGTTTGCGTACGTTTTTTTGTATATCGTACAGACTTTGCAGTTATGGATTGTGGATTTGATCAGATTTTTAACTCTGGGGATCCAATACTGAGTTCGGATAAGGCGAAGCATGAGTTGATTTTCCCCATGCAAAGAGACTTGGTGAATAAAGGACACTATTAGACGGGACAACCTGCAGTTATAAGGAATAATTATTGGATGCCGCTCGTTATACGCTAAGTCTTGAGACGCTCCAAGACGCCCACCAGCCCTAATAATGCCATCTTTATCTATGAACGGATTAAGCGGTAGGAGTTCACTCTTGGAGTCGATGGAGTTTCCTGCTTTAAGTTTCCTGTATTCTTCACTGTAATAGTTCTGTTGATATATTTTTATCAAGCGTTGTGTCGTTGCTTTAATTTCATGGGATGAAATTAAGCGTGACTTTTCTTGAAATGAAGCTTTCGTATTTCGATGCGTTCTTTGAGAGAATCTCATAACATATGATAATACTCTCAAAGCTCTCGGAAAATCTGAAAAACGGTCAAGAATATCGGTATAATTTACTTTGGTTGTATAAACGTGCGTTCTTTTTTCCTCAACTACTGTGCTGTAGTCTGTTTCCTGGGTGGGCCATTTTGGGTTATCTTCTTGTAACCAAGAAGGTCCCTGCCACCACAACGAATTGTTGACCAATTCATATGCTGGAAGTCCTCTGCTCGCTAAGTCTGCTGGATTTGATGCCGAATCCACATGCAGCCAATTCTTGTTTCCGACTTTCTCTACAATTTTTGTGATTCTATGGGCAACGAAAGTTGACCATGAACACGGAGGCTTACGAATCCAAGCGAGAACAATTGTGGAATCGGTCCACAGATGTATGTTGATATGCCCTAAGTTGAGATTGTTGATTATTGAATCAACTATTTCCGCCAATAGTACCGCTCCGCAAAGTTCCAGTCGGGGTAGCGATATGGTTTTAACAGGAGCAACTCTGGTTTTTGCCAAAAGCAGGTTAATAAAAACTTTGCTATCTCTTTTGACACGCATATACACAGAGGCGGCATATGCTTTCTCCGACGCGTCACAGAATCCGTGTATTTGTATTTCATCCGTTGGAGAAAAGTATACCCATCGCGGTATACGAACCTTGTCAATTTCGTTATAATGTTGGGTAAAATTCTGCCATCGGTCTAGAGTGGTCGAAGACACAGTCTCATCCCAATCTGTGCCTTCCAGCCAAATATTTTGCATAAGGATTTTGGCTACGATTATGATAGGCGCAAGCCACCCCAGCGGATCGAAGAGTTTAGCAATGGCAGATAGTATCGCTCTTTTCGTAACAGCATCGCTTTTCTCCAATGGCCTTGCTATAAAATAGAAAAGATCCGTATGGGCATTCCATCTTATTCCAAGAGCCTTGACTGCGCTGGTATCTTCAAATGCCAAAAAATCTTCGCTAAGTAGATCAGTTTTTGGTATGCCATTAAGTATTTGCTCGCTATTGGCTGTCCACTTTCGAAGTGGAAAACCGGCTGATTGCAACACTTCCGATATCTCATCTCTGGCTTTTATTGCTAAATCGATAGTGTGTCCACCAGACAATACATCGTCGACATACATGCATTTTCGTAGTATGTTAGATGCTATTGGATGGGAGCTTTGCACATCGTCAGCTAATTGTAAAAGTGTCCTTATAGCCAGATAAGGAGCACAATTGATGCCGAACGTGACAGTCTTTAATTCGTACAGACTGATCGGGTCATTCGGGTTAGTGCGAAAAATAATCCTCTGATACTTAGTATGGTTGTTATGTACCAGAATTTGCCTATACATCTTCTCGATGTCACTGTTGAACACATATTTGTATAGTCTCCAACGGAGTATTAGTATCGGAAGATCTGCCTGAAGTACTGGTCCTGGGAAAAGTACGTCATTTAGGCTGTTGCCATTCGCCGTTGGGCTTGAGGCATTGAACACCACGCGTACTTTCGTTGAAGTACTTTCTGCCTTTATAACAGCGTGGTGCGGCAGAAAATAATTATCAGACGAGTCTGCGGGTATGGGATTTGTTATTTTCGACATATGCCCAAGCGTTTCATATTCCGCTAGAACCCTATTGTATTCCTTTTGCAGGACGGGATCCTTGGCCAGCCGTGTCTCATTCCGGTAAAATTGAGAACATGCTCTTTTAAGGGATGGGCCTAGGGAAATATTTCCTGGAAAATCTTTCCTAAATGGTAGTGACACGATGTATTTTCCTTCATTATTTCGTATGGTTGTCTTCTGATACAGCTCCTCGCAGTACTTGTCGTCTTCATTAAGGCTCTTGTTCTTTGGAATCTCCTCAAGCTCCCAAAAGGCACTCAGTTGCTTGTCCAGACTAACTTCGCTGTAGTATGAGACGATATTCGT
Organism: Rhagoletis pomonella; assembly: GCF_013731165.1. Lineage (NCBI taxonomy): Eukaryota > Metazoa > Arthropoda > Insecta > Diptera > Tephritidae > Rhagoletis > Rhagoletis pomonella. The sequence continues at coordinate 2,663 of NW_023463756.1, read as the reverse complement.
TCCTGGATTCGAGGTATCAGTTCGCCCTGTTATTATCCAGCCAAATACTGTTTCTTGGGCCAGAAGTGTGTTTAATATGTTTTTCTTAAGCCCGCTCAGAATAATTTGTGGATATATGTCGCCACCCAGAACAAGGTCTACGGGTTCATTGACGAAAAATCGTTTATCCGCTAGAATTAGATCTGGAAATGCTTGCTTAGTCACTGCACTAATGTGGCAAGTAGGAAGATTTCCAGTCAGTTGTGCTAGCACAAGCACAGAGGTATTTAAGCGGAACAACGGGTCAACAGGAGACCGCAATTCGATGTTGCACGCTTCTTTAACCTGCGCCGTAGTTGTATTAGTGATGCCCGAAACTTGGGCATGCATACGCTTTGACGGCAAGTGAATTCTGCGTTTTAGTCTTTCAGTAATGAAAGAACACTCTGAACCAGAATCAATAAGTGCTCTAGCGGAATAGTTCGTACCATTGAGATATATGTTGACGCGTGCTGTCCCTAATAACACACCTGTGTTTGTATTCGCATAGCAAGACTTCACGTTTTTGCTTGTATGCTTGTTTGATTTTGTTGAATTGCGTTTGGCTTGGGCCTGATTGGATGTTGATGCAGAATTAGTCGCAGAATCTGAAGAGGTCCCAAGTGTCGTTGCCTTTGTTTGAGCTGTCTCTATATGAAGGAGCGTGTTGTGTCGCGAGTGGCACTTGATACAATTAAATGGGTTTGTGCATCTTGACACGGTATGTCCAGTACTAAGACAGTTCAGGCACCATTTTTTGCTTTTCAAAAAATCGATTCTATCAGCAGGTGTTTTGTTGAGGAATTGTGGACAGTTACGTAACTTGTGCTCATTAGTTTGGCACATTTGGCAGGTGAACTTGGTCACGCTTGCCTGAAAGGCTCCTAGCCTTTTTGTGTTAGCTTCCTGGTGGTGCCGTGCGGGTTGGTGCTTTGGAGCTTTCACCGTTGTTGTACCCTTTAGCCCCGCTAGAGTTTCCAAAGTTTGGAATCTATTGGATAGGAACCTGTCCATATCCTCCCACTTTGGAATGTCAGTTTTCTGGTCTATGGTCTGTTCCCATAGGGCCAGTGTACTTTCTGGAAGCTTCGTTGAACACAAATATATAATAATTGCGTCCCAATTAGAGATGTCAATTTGATGACTTTTTAGGGACGATAAACAATTATTAATCTCGCGCTGTAGGTTTTTAATTGAGCTACCACACTCAGATTCCACTGTATTTAAGCTAAATAAAACTTTTAATTGTGTGTTAACTAAGATACGTTTGTTTTCGTATCGCTCACACAGGTTTTTCCAGGCTGTCGAAAAGCCTTCATGGGTAAGTGGGCACTTTCGCACTATGTCTTTTGCCTCCCCTTGTGTTTTATTGTTGAGGTGAACTAGTTTCTCAACTGGGGTGAGGCGCTTGTTCAGGATGTAGATGGCCGTGAACATATCTCGGAAAGTTGGCCATGAGAGATAGTCGCCCTTGAACACATCTGTATCGCACGGTGGCAGGTGGATATTGTGTTCTCGGACGGACCGATCCTCTACATCTTTGTTCGCTTTGGTTAGAATTTCAACCTGAGAACCAATAGCAGACATGCACCTAACATAGCTTTGAAAGGAAATCTTATTCTTCTTTTTTATGGCCTTAGCATCATCCTTAGACAATCCCTCATTGATAAGCTTATCGTAAGCTAACTTTGTTTTTTCCCACAAAGCTTTTAACTCGTCTTGTTGAATAGCAAGACCATGTTTGTTTTGTTCTGCGGCGGGTATGCCGTTGTAATCAGATTCAAACTCTGTTACAGCTTCTGCCAAAAGAATATACGAATCCATTGTTTAACGTGTTTACCCTGACCGAAGTATTAACTGTAATGCCCAGATAGAATCTATAGGATTTTACACACTTAATGTTATCGAAGATTAGAGGTTGTATGCGCAAGAGAAATTGCCAATTTTTTATACACCGGAACTTGCCACTTAAATGTATACCAGAAATCCAACGAATTAAAAAGATGCAAAATAGTTTGTATTGCGAAATATATTCGACACTTTATTAAAATGTAAACCTTTTTCTTCTAGAATTATTGTTTACTAACGACTCGCCACCCAACTGTGCTGACTAATATCTACGCGCTTTGATAAGCTATGCAAGGTACGCAATAAGGTGTAAATAATATACGTGGTAAAATCGTGATGTGTGCAACGTACGCAGCAAATTTTAATAAACAGAGTGACCACTTCGATGAGTGCAACGTACGTAGCAAATATATATGGTAAAAAATGTGCAATGTATGAGTTGAATCGCTTATGCGTAGTGATTTAGTGAAAATCTACAATTGGTCCAATGCAAATAACAAAATTTAGAGGTTATGTATCCTCGAAACAGTGACAGTGTTCGCAAATATACAAAAGAATGTAAGCCAACTAAGAGGCGCAGTGAAAAACGATCAGAAAAATGAAGGTTATGATTATGGACTGTCAATTTAAACAAAATCGAAATACTTCATTAACAATATTAAGTGATGCGGATCACTGACGTGAGTGTGTATATACGAGTGGTTGCAAGGTGCACTTATTTTTGGTTGCCGTGCGCGGACGTAATTTGAACCGAGACTTTAAAAAATGTGCAGCAAACCAACGAGTACTGTGTGACA
>NW_023463755.1:0-12875 GCF_013731165.1 Rhagoletis pomonella | reverse complement strand
ATTTTACGTGTACTTAAGGCCGGATCATTTATAAACTCGTGCAAAATGGTTTGTCTCGTTTCTAGCTCGGTTGCCATTTTTAACTCAACTAGGAATCAAATTCAAATGAAATTTCTTCTACGTTCAACCAAGGTCACGTTCAACTTATGGTATTTGAATTTCAAAATATTGAATTCGTTTTGGGTAAGTTATAAGCTTCCCAAAGTGTCGCAGTTTTGGTGTGTTCACCCTTTATATCCTCAGTACATTGCTAGTAAATCGATCAAAGCAAACAAGAAAAGATTCGTAACCATCCAGCCTCTCATCTACCGTAGCTTATGTAATGCGTACTGAAACTAAATACGAAAGACGGAACATTTGTATATACATATGCGCTTAAAGGCGAACTGAACGAGTCAGGATGGGGTTCATGAAGATCATGTAGAACGATTTCGATGTAAGGTCCAACGTCGATCAAACCACAGCCCGTGAATCGCATTCGAACCACCATTCTCATATCCCTACTAAACGCTTCACTTTTTTTTTGTTAACGTGTCGCTGAAGATGAGAGGGGGATAATGATCTATTATTTTTTATTGCCCAAATAATAGACATAAGAACGATTATAAGAAATGTAAACATAACAAAACTGTCAACGCTAAACTTCAAAATGTGGGGAATGCCAGATGAATGTACGTAATCAATAGTTATTCAAGACACGAACCATTATATCAGTATAGACACGAATTGACATGGCCACTATGACAACGCCCACACTGACATACGATAAAAGAATCGGTGGTCACATACCACGAGGCTAGAAAAATATATTTATTTTTGGAATTGGACACGGAGCGAACCACACTCATCAGCTTTTGCAAGAACGGAATTACAGCCAAGTAATTAAAGTGGACTAAAAGCTTGTATGAAAAGCTGGCAACATTCGGTGAGTAGATACTCACCCCTCAGTGGAAATTAATAGAGGCAAAAGGTAAAGAAGTTGTGAGCATCAAATCTGGACTATTCATCTGACAGCTATTGAGTCACCATAAGCCGGTAATACAAAATCATTACACGTTAGTCAGCCACTTTCTTGCCACCATCCATTGGAAACGTGCTATCCATCAACCGTAAATAAAGATTCCTGTTTGGACCGACAAACCAAGGTCAAGCAAATCATAGAAGGCGAGGTCAGCGGAGCAAAATGAGTGGTATTCTCTTGAGTAGATTTGCATGGGCAGAGGTAGCGTTCACTTGAACATCATTTGCAAATACGGGCACATTCTTACGAAAGTCTATGACAGCAGTCTTCACATCTGCAATGATAGCAGCCATATCAAAATCACACAATTTACTACTCACAGCCTGAACTTCAAGCTGGAGAGAATCAACTTTTTTGAGAAGAAGTTGTTTATCATTTTGCAGAGTCTTTATCAAAGAGAGCGTAGAAGAGTTTTCAGCTTTAAGAGCGACAAGCTCATTCAAAATAGTTTGTAGAGTAATTTCTTGATTAGCACTTTTTTGTTCTGACGAGTTAGTTTTATTGGCCGAATTTGCCGATGCACCACCAAAAGCAACTGCATCTTTACATTGAGCACTTACACGGGTTGGGGAGAGTAAAGACTTTCTACGATCGGTTGTGCATTACTTGCATATGAAATGTTTATTTGACTTTTGCAGAAATTCAAGATCAGCTGGAGGCAGATTAGCACAGACTCAGTGAAAAATTTCACTGCACTTTGCACATTGAATTTTTTTAGGTTCCCTACGGTCAACCCTTTGACCACAGCTACAAGGCATTGTAGATATATGAATAAATAAATAAGTGTCCAAGAAATACGACCGAAGTACATAAGTACAAATCGAATAACTATCGCACGAGTTTTGAATTTTAAGTAAGCAAAACCGAGAGCGGAGATAAAAGCACGTCCGATCAGCACAACGGTTGACAGGCAACTTGCCTATATAAAAGAATTTTTTCCCAAGCGAAATTTTACAAAGAGAAAGGCTAAATAGCCTAATTATCAAAATTTGAAAAAACATCGATGTTGCCAAAGCTCCAGCTCTATTTTTTATTAAAAAAATAAGAACAGTAAATAAAATAAGGAGAAATAGCCACAACTTGCTAAAATGTCGGGTTCCAATTTATATATCGGGCGGTGTATTTTTTCCAAAGAAGCCCGTAGCCGGTAGGGACTTTCTTCATAAAATTTTTGTTACGAATGACTTAAGTTTAAGTGTGAAATTTTATTCGCAACACTTACAAAATAGCGAAGTAAAGTAGAGCTTCCTGGGAAGACAATAACTGTGAATAATTGTATCATGCATTTGCAGAGAGTCACCAGGTCATTAAAATCGGGAACGTTTCGAAAACATATATAGACATCAAAATAAAATTAAACAGTATAATTGTTAAAAACTTAAAAAGCGACCGTCTTTTTGGATATAAATGACTGGCGCTTTCTTTTCTCGAAACAATGTTGCCCCGTTTCCTCAGCCCTTTCACAGCTTTACGTGTTCATTTCTCAAAATATTGCCCTCCGACTAAGCAAAAGTGCAATACTTTCTACTAATATAGCCATTGTGCAGGACAAAAAGTAGCCCAGTGCAAATGTTATAATAGTTGCATTTGCGTACCTGATATTTATTGAAAGTTATCAAAAACTATAAGCGTTTTGCGTTCGCGTGCGCAAAAAACTTGCAAAGTATGGGAAATTGAATTAAAAGGACTTGTCTATACGCCGCTATGTCTGAATTTGGCATCCCCTCAAAACCCATACGGTCGCCCGACGCTGCTGCTGTTGGCACGGATTCTGTGCAATCTAATAAGCGCCCGTTTGTGTCTGCTGCTGGCAGCACCAATTCCGTGCAATCTAACGCAAAGCCCTCTGTTATGTCTGCAACTAGCGCTGTTGCGGATATCGACACTGATATTAAAGTCAACAGGGCTGAAGATTCTATTAATTCTGTAAATGCTGTTAATTCTGCTACTACCCAGCCACCGATGGGTGCTAATTGGACTACTGTGGAACGAAAAAAGTGTCCAAGCTGAGAAAAGTTGTGGTAGGACGTAATAACAACAATGATCGGAAGTATTTGCGCGTCTTTAGTGGCTCCACTTAGCTTCGATTAAGCCATCGGTTACTGAAGATGATATCACAAATTATGTGGCGAACCAGGGCAACATTGATAAACAACAAATTGCCTGCTACAAGCTGGTATCTACCTTTACCAAAGGGAGTTCACTCAAATATGTCAAAAGATGATGGGTGTTCCTGAGCACGTACATTAGAGTGTCCATCGAAAAAGCTTTTTTGGAAATTTCAAGACCCTACCCCCTAATTTTATTCGTGTTTATGAGAAACATTATTGCCTATTTTTATAGATTTTTTAAAGGTCATTTAGAGGTCGCGACCTGTCGATTTAGGTCAGATTTATGTAGATTTATGAGTTTTTGAATGACTATTTTTGCTTCGATTTCAAATAGCGACTATGATCTGAGTAGAGGAAATATAGGCCTTTAAAATGGAATATAATAATCTTCAGTCGGACTTGGCTTTTGGGATTTTTTTATCGGGTAAAATAAAAGGAAAAAAAAACATACTTCTCTAGCGGTTCCCTTGGTTTGCTATATATCTGCGCTTCTTATATACCTCCACTTATTTAGCTTCAGTGGCGTAGGCAGGGGGGATATTGGGGATAGATCCGCCCCCCTTCGTCATTGAACTACAATTATTTACTTTTGAATTAATAACACAATACTATTTTATCCTTCTGATTTAAATTTTTTTTATTTCAGACAGATGACAAATTATCTTTTAATGAATATATGAGTAGTCCACTTGCAAACAGCGTTATGTGATTTTATAAAAGTAAACCATAAATTTAAAAAAAAAACGTCTACGACAACAAGTAACATCCGAACTGTATCTTTTGTTATTACCTGAAAATTTGGATAAATAAGAGCCTAATACCATTAAAAAAATAAAATTGCAGTATGGTAGATTTGCAAATTTAATATTTAAAAATTTAATATTGCAAGTTTTGAAACAGTAACTTTTACATAGCTAGCTTTTTTTAGCTTTTCGCGTTCTCTCCTATAGGAAGATTGGTTTGCTTCTTTTTTGCGACCTCTTCCACTAGGCACCGAAACTACCACGGTTTCTTGCAGTTTTCTAAGTTCATACGAAGAGGAGACATTTGAAAGTGTATAAATAAGTATTATAGCGACTTTTGCAAGAGTAGTTAACATTTCATGCTATTTTTTTCAGAATATAGAAAAATTTTTCACTCTGCTGTTAGTGGACATGAAACCCACCAAAAACTAAAAATCTAAAAAAAAAATTACATAGCGCACCTTCTTTTTATACAACTAAGGAGCGGCTGAATGGTTTAAATGTTAGCGGTACATAATGATATGCCGATTACAATACAAGAAGTAATTGAAAAAATATGTGAAGATTAAAAATCGCTTTATAAGTAATAAGATTTTGTAGTCTTGTACATAAATAAATGTAAATAGATACGCGTAAATATATAAATATGCAGACATATTCAATGTGTAAAAACTGAAGTGTAAGCTAACGAAACTTCTACAAAACAAAACTGGACTACACACTAATTAATTAAAATGGTGTAGTAATTTAATTTTTTAAATTTAAATAAAGCATGAATTCCCCATGGAATAACCGAGTAGACAAAAAATATATAACGGTAGAAATGGCACATAAATACATATATGAAAGAATGCCCACAGGCGACGCCCTATAGGCAAAATACGATTTTTTTTTCAAAATCGTAGATCTTCGCTTAGAAAAGAGATAAAGGAATGCAGCATTTAACCCTTTAATGCAGAGTCTGTCATATATGAAACGCTTTTTAACCCTTTCAATGCAGAGGAAAAAGGTTCTCAATATGCTTTCGAAAGTGCTTTTTCTCATGTTGACGTAGATATTAAACGTAGAAAATTTTTCCATAGTAAAATAATAATAAAAAATAAATAAATAAAAAAAAATAAAATACAAAAATAAAAATATTAAAAATAAAAATAAAAATAAATAAAAAATAAAAATAAATAAACAGTACGTTGAAAACGTATTGAGAACCATTTTGCCTCTGCCTTTAAAGGGTTAAAAAGTGTTTCATATATGACAGACCCTGCATTAAAGGGTTAAATGCTGCACTTTCGTAAAGATATCGACCAGTATAACCATTTTTGTTATATAAATTTTTTTGTGAAAGCTGATAGTTTACGAGTTTTCTTTTTCCAATCTGGCCACTCGGGTACAGCATCCAATGTCCCAAGAATCGAGTCTTAAGATAAAATAAAGAGAAATCTTTCAGAAACAGTGCTAATGGTGTATTAAATATAGTGTTTTCGAGTGGAATGGGAGCCAAAATCCAAAATTTAAAAAAGTGACATTTTGAACGGTATTTTGAGGGTTAAGTTATTGTTGTTGTAATTTCTCTATAGTTTGCTATATTATATGATCATTTATCTTCACGATAAAACCCCCGCCCCCCCCTTCGCCAAATCCTGGCTACGCCACTGTTTAGCTTCGATAGCTTACAGTCAGTCAATAAAGTTTAGGTACAGCGAATTTTTTACAATACGGGGAACTATTTTATAAATTTTTTATTTTTCTCAAATTGTTTATAAACATGTGGTTAATTCTACAACAAAATTCCAAAACATTAGTCACCTTGTGCAAAATTAAAGAAAATTCTGCAAACTTTCATTCAAATAATGCACTTTTTACTTACGCTCTCTAAAAAAAGTTGAGTATGCAGTTTCTTACCCCATTCAATTTTAGTATAATAAAGTGCAAGTATGAGGAAGCTAGGAGTTACCATTGATTTTTGGCAAATTTTTTTGTTGAAGGTGTCGCACATTTTTTCCATATAAAAAAATTATGGAACATTATTACTGCGCACTCAACTTTTTTCTAAAGAGTGTAAATAAAAAGTGCAATATTTGGATGAAAATTTGCAGATTTTTTTTTAATTTTGCATAAGGTTTGGAACTCTAATTGTTGGGGTTTTTGTTGTAGAATTAACCATATCTTAATAAAAAATTACCGAAAAATAAAATATTTAAAAAATACTTGCCGGTATAGTCAAAAATTTTCTGTACCTAAACTTTATTGACTGACTGTATATAAGTCGCATGTTGACAATGTGTTAGCTCTTCATCGAAATATTGGTGATAATAAACTTTGTGTGCTTGGTGATTTTAACTTAAGTAATTTATGCTGGTGGTATTTTGATAATAATTTATTCTTGACTCCCTCAAATGTGCACAGTCCTGTTGAGTCATATGTTCTTGATAACCTTTTAAGTATTGACCTAACACGAATAAATGGACTCGGTAACAATAAGAATCGCCTTCTGGATTTAGTCTTTGTAACCTGTAATATTGACTTTGTAATATCGCAACCTTTTTCTTCGATATCTCCTCCTAACTTGTATCACTTACCGTTGGAATTAGATTTTGATTTTTGTTTAATATTTTGACGAATCCCTAAAACAAGTTTCATTCAATTATAATCGCTGCGATTTTGCTGCTTTGGATACTGCCATTCCAGCAAATATCGTTTTTACAAAAATTAGTTCTGCAAATTAAATAAGACCCGTTACAAAAATTACATTTGCGATTTCGAGTCCCATATTAAGGTTAATCCAAAGCAATTTTGGTCTTGGACTATTTTTTATAAACAAAATAATGCGGCTTCTGCGGATGTAAATTTCTTTGCAGATTTCTTTTCGTCTAACTTTGTATCTGATATTGACCTGTCAGGGGATGAGCTCTCAATTATTCACAAAAATTACACAAACAGCACGTTTTCTGCCATGGATCTGGGTTCACTTGATCTAACGGAAGCCGATATTATCGAGGATATTAAGAACATAAAAAGCTCGTCTCAGATGGACGCAGATGGCTATCTTCAGCTATCTTGTTCAAAAGCTTCCCTAGTGAAGCCTTTACTGAAAATCTTCAATAAACTCCTTTCGGAAGGTCTCTTTATTGATGGCTGGAAGCGAACGTCAATCACGCCAGTCTTCGAAACTCACAATAAATGCGACCTTGAGAATTATAGGCCGATTAGTAAATTACCCACAGTTGCTAAATATTCGAAAATATGATCAAAACTAAACTTTATTTTATTGTCAAACACTTGATCTGTCCAAACCAACACTTCTTTGTATCTGGTAGATCCACGGTGATAAATCTTGCAGTTTTTATGGATGATTGTTTTTCAATTTTCCGCAATGGCTTTCAAATGGATGTGATTTATACAGATTTTTCGAAAGCCTTCGACAAAATTTCCCTTGAGAACTAGCACGATGACTATTGATGGTGTTTCGTCTAAGCCATTTATTGCTCTCTCAGAGGTTTCACGGGGAAGCATCTTAGGCGCATTATTTTTCATTATTTTTTTTAATGCCATCAGCTCCTATCTTTCAAATATAGGGTTTCTTCTGTTTACTGATGATTTGAAATTAGTTGCTCACGTGACTCGGCCGAACTTCAACCGCAGCTTAACAGCTTTTACACGTGGTGTGTTCAGAATCGGCTTACCCTTAACATCAATAAATGCCACAAAGTATCTTATTCTAAATCAAAAGCACCTCTGGCAACATCTTACTCCATCGCAAATATTGTCCTTGACTCGAAAAGTGAGACAAAATTTCTTGGAGTACATTTCGACCCAACACTCGCTTTCATTCTTCCGAGTTCACTGATCCTTATACTTCTAAGATGGTATATACTGCGTTTGTGCGTTCCAAATTGGAATACGCTGCCCTTTATTTGGAGACCGAGTCATTCAGTTCATATTAATCGCTTGGAAAAGGTGCAGAGGGTATTTATACGCTTTGACCTACGTTCATTAACTTTTACTAAACCATTGCCGTCATATGTCTCCTGTTGTCGGCTAGTTAGTTTACCTGCACAACTGGAGAACTTCTCATGCTATCTCGTTTTTATTGAGTATTGTTTCGGGAAAAATTGATTGTCCGTCCCTACTTGAGAGAATCCATTTTTATGTTCCGAACCGTAATTTTTATGTTTTTAAGGTTGCACATTAGGTCAAATGATTAATTTGGCTGTGCGAAAGTCCAATTTCTTAAACGCAGTTTTACGTTATTTTTAGTTGACATTCTGTTGGTGGGAATACTCCCAAAATAATAGAAACTTCACTTTGTTTTTGTAAAATAAAAAGAACTGTTAGACAACAATCAACCAAAGTTACACTTTCAAACGCTATTGACACGTTGTTTGCGCAACCGGTTTATTTTTCAAGTTTCAAGTAAATTTTTTTTGGAAAGCTCGAATAATTAAAGGTAATTTTTATGTGGAAAACAAAACTATAAGTGAAAACCTATGTCCCTATTTAAAAAAAGTGACTTTTTGTAATTTGTTTGCAAAAAAACTTAGTTATTTGCATAACCTCAAACATTTTCTGATTTATTTTAATTTATGATTTTATGTAAGCTTTTACAATTTCGTTAACTTTCGGCAAACAAAATGGAAAGGGAAATGGTTTTTTCTGGGCTATCATGCTATTACAAAAGGCGAGTTGTTTGAAGTTTGGTTTTTTCGGTTGTCAACGATGTTGAAAAAAAAATTAGTGCTGTTGATATTTGCGAGAGTTACATGAAATTCTTAGAAAAAAAACGCGAATTTTTTGCAATTACGAAATTATGAAAGACGAAAATTATGGAAAACAATTTAGAAAGGATGCTAAAATATTTAGATCTGAAAACATCGCGTTTCTTGCTGATGAAGTTCTTTCCGAAATCAAAAAGTCAACTGTGTCGACCAGCAGCCGGATTCTAACTTTCGCTAAGGCTAAAATGCTGAAATACGAAAGCTAAAATTTTTCCGAATTTTTAGCTAACTCCAAAAATTGCGGTTCTGTCCTCCCTTTCGATAAAAAAATAGCTTAGCCTAAATTTTTTGAAGATAAATAGTGAAAATGCAAAAAAAAATAAGCAGCCTCAATTTGAACTACAATTCATCTCCTGTAGCGTAGCCATGGCTATGTTACAAAGACACTTGCGCCGATTCGCAATGACCATTGATGAGCAGCCTTCGCAAAAAGGCAAATCCTTGAGGGAATTTAAGGATTAAAAATTCGAAATTTTTTGCTCAAACTGAATAGAGCTTTGAACATTCTTTTCTCAATTTGTTTCAAAAACATTCGTATTCTTTTCAGGAAGTTACCAGCGATTTTTGGTAAATGTGTCACAAATCAGCATTTGCATTCTAAATAAAAATAATATCGGTGGAGAATTTGGGAATATTGAAACCTTAAGTAAAAATTAGGCATTTTACGAAGACTAACTGTTTTAAGAATTTCTCCTCAAGGCATATCTGCGAGACACGTGAGTGAAAATCTCTCAAGTGGGCCACCCAAAATTGGATGGTCAAGATTTTTTCGAACAAATCACTTTATTCGGTTTACAATCATAAAAAAAATATAATTTGAACAATTTTGCAAAATTCGAATTTTTACAAGAGTTATTGTTATTAACTTTTTTTGATGAATTCAGTAATTATTTATTATCCACTGATTCATAGCATGTATCTTGCTGAGTTTTCCACGATAATAGTTAATTAGACACGCTTATCCTGATTATTTAAATTTTTCAAATAATCATTATTTTGTATAAAATTTTTATTTTTTTTCAAATTTTTTTATAAACAAATGGAAATATTTATTACTTCTCGATCAGATTTTTTAATCGTTTACACTGAGTATCGATCCTAATTCTATAATACATTATTTAAAAGAAAAAAAACACGGAAATTGCACGGAGTCGGTAGTTATTAATTTTTATCGCTCCTGCCACGGGTGCTTTTGCCTTCATGCCGCGTCCCGCGCGGACTCGCAGCGAGCGTGGTGCAACCAGAGAACGCAAAAAAAAATAACGTTTATTTATAAACATAAGCATAGATTATTTAATACAATATTTTTTTAAGTTGTATATTTACATAAATATGTACATACATAACATGCATATTTATATATGTACGTATGTATGTATTTATGCATGTATTTTGTCATTACAGAGAAAAATAAATAAGTTGTGTTTAATGAGCTGCTCTAGGTTACGCCAGGTTAAGATATCTCACAAAATTGTGTTTCTTGAGGATTTTTCTTGCTCTAACTTACTCTACTTTTTGTTTCATGAGCCTGCGCCAAGTGGAACTAGCGCATTTTAGAGCACGATTTTCTGCACCAGCGTTTTTGATGGAGTAACTTAGAGCAAGCAACTGTTTTGAGAATTTCTGTATGAAAAGCGTTTCATGAGATTTCTGATCTGAGTTGCTCTAACTTGCTCTATTGTCTCATTAAACACAGCTATAAAGAGAATAGATAGTAAGTATAATCGTTTGTGCCGCAGAAATAAAAAAAAACTAAGCACTTTTTAACACCCCCAAAATAGTTTGCTACTTGTAGCAGTTATGCTGTATACCTGAATGAAATATAATCCTTGGTGAAAAAGTGTATTTGTGGATTGTTGTTCAAGGACATATGCACATATGTATGCATGTATATGTATATGCAGATATAAGAAAATTTTTGTAAACCAAGAATAGGGCCGGTCCACATACCTATAACTTTGGTGCTAAAAGTATGCTTTCTACAATGAAGCTTGGCAGAGAATGCTTTGGGCACTAAATTAACACGTTAACGACAGATAAATTAAAATTTCATATCAGTAATTGCATGAAAAATGATATTTCTTGCCCTCATTTAATTAAAAGGCAAAACTATTTCACATAATTTTATTTATTTGCAACAGCTGAAGATCGACGCACACGATCTTTCTGCTTTCTGTTGGCGTTAGCGTTGCCAAATTTTGGCTATGCTGCAATCCGAATCGTATTGGCGGACTTTCGAAATTCGTAACAATGGCATGCCTAAAAACGAACGAGTAAGCTTTTTTGCGTAATTTTCTACGAAAACAATTCTGTGTCGGAGGCGAGATAAAAGATGTAAATCGATGTGTTTGCAGGAAATATTAGTGGTGTTCATTTAAAGAGATAAATTTGCCTTTCGCCTATACGTATATTTTTATCCACTGCTTTATATAAACGAGCAACAAAGAATCTTTGTTGCCCCTAATCGGGAAACTTGGGTCAGGTTTAGTTATTTGTACAATGATTTTCGGTTGTTGTCTCCAAACGCATAACCCGAATCCAAAAACTTTAACATCACGTGTAATCAAAGGATTAAAAATGTATTTAAAATAAATTGTTTACTTTTCCGACCACTAGTTTATTAATAAATTTGGGTTCTGCGCAAATATACTGTGGACGGCGTAGCCGGAGTGATATGCACAAGAAGTGTTGTATACCTTTGACATGCGGAAGCTCTTCTTCTCCGGCAACACAGAAAGGAGAATTCTACTTAGTAAGGGTTATAATCGCTAAGCGCGGCCGAAGGCGGAAGCAAGTGCAACAGGTGGTGGACATAAGAATGTGCATGTTTTCAATGGCTTGGAAGAAGCTATTATTATATTAACAGTATTGAGAACCAGTTCTTCAGGCATAGGAGTTCTGGCTTGTGGTTCAACAATTCAACCAGAAGCAGATATAGATGCGCCCATGATTACTATGCACGACAGCTCCGCATATCCTTGTGAAATCATTCCCATAGCACGCTATTACTCCGCTGCTATAATTGCAAAGGCAATAGAATCCATCGTTTCCTTCAAAATATGTAAAATCAAACAATTTTACTATAAAAAAGCAGTTCATGAGTGTTTTTTAATTCCTTTCCACTTCGTTTTCCTTCATTCAACTATCTTCGAAAAACAACTGACAGCTGGCAATGCTGCACATGTTTCCGCAAGCTACAAATTACGAATTACGAAAATTCGTGCTCTAGAATAAGCGGGTATATTTCTTTATTTATTTTTCTCTGTAAAGAAAAAATACATACATAAATACATACATACGTACATATATAAATACGCATATTATGTAGGTACATATTTATGTTTACAACTTTAAAAAATTTTGTACGAAATAATCTATGCTTATGTTTATAAATAAATTTTATTTGTTTTTGCGTTCTCTGGTTGCACCACGCTCGCTGCGAGACCGCGCGGCACGCGGCATGAAGGCAAAATCACCCGTGGCAGGAGCGAAACAACTTAATAACTAGCGACTCCGTGCAAGTTTCCGTGTTTTTTTCGTCTTTTAAGTAATGTATTATACACCCCTATTGCGAATGTCGACTGCCAGTAGATAATCGAATATTAAGCGATTATCGATCATCGATGCTATAGTGAGTGTCGTTTAGTCGCTCAATTTGCGATGTGAACACTTTTTAATCGCTCATCCTTCTAGTGCTGGTTTTTAGTCGTTGGAGTTTGCGTTTATAAAATTTACACAAGAAAAGGTACTATAATGGATAAAAAGTGAGTCAATTGAACTGGAAGTTGTAAAAAATTGTGGAATATACATATGTATGTATGTGTCTGAATTGCAGGTCAAAAATTGTAAGCAACAAAAAGAAACTTGCGCGGTTGGTCGACCTGATGCAGGAGAATGAGGACATGGCAAAGGAATTTGTGGAAAGAGTGGGGGGCGGAAGCTCCGCTTCTATTGTAAAAGATATACAACATTTCTTGTGCATATAACTCCGGCTACGCCATTCAGTGTTTTTGCGTAGAACCAACATTATTGTAGTGCTTTCCCTACACGTGTATGTTAAAGTTTTTTAAAATCGGGTCACGCGTTTTGACACAAATACCCAACATCATTGTACAAATAACTAAACCGTACCGTATTTCTTAAACTAGTTGCGTTCCAGATACTTACGATTTGCAGGTTTTTTACAGGAAGTTGTTCCAGATGGCCACTTTCCATAAAGTTTATT
>NW_023463754.1:0-12883 GCF_013731165.1 Rhagoletis pomonella | reverse complement strand
CTGGGTATCCGGAAAACTCGAACGACGGCTCTTCATCCCCAATCAGACGGCATGGTGGAACGGTTCAACCGAACCCTGGAAGAGCATTTGCGGAAGGAAGGACAAGAATCAAAAAGATTGGGATGTCCGCATACCCTTGTTCCTGATGGGATACCGGTCAGCAGTGCATGAAACAACGGGTAAAACTCCTGCAAGGGTAATATTCGGCAGTGAGCTCCGTTTGCCTAGTGATCTGAAGTTTGGGGTGACTGGTGATGCTAGAAGGATTGGAAAAGAGACGTCAAACATCCTGGAAGAGGAGCTGAGGGAGATACATGCTCTTGTGAGACAGCGCACACAAATTATGAGTGACAAGATGAAAGCCAGGTATGATAAGGCGATGAATTCCGAGGGTTTCCAGGAAGGAGATTTGGTGTTGCTGTACAATCCACAACGAAAGAAACGTTTGTCCCCAAAACTTCAATGCAACTGGGAAGGTCCGTATAAGGTCGTAAAACGGCTAAATGACGTAGTGTATCGGATCCAGACCGTTGGGAGACCAAGAAACAAGATGAAGGTGGCGCACTTGGAAAGGCTTGCAGCGTTTGGAACCGCAAGTGTGTCTGATCGGGACGATCGGGACTTAGGTGGAGGGCAGTGTGGCGAATACTGTGGCAACACAAACCGAACAACGAGAAATAGGCAGAATGTTCGAAGAATGACGTAGAATGTTCCACAAAGAGAAACGTCAAGTTGGATGAACACTGCGAACAGCGAGAGAAAGAGAATGAGCGATAAACTTCAGAATGTTCTAGAGTTGCCATAAGTGCCAGCGCAGGTATATAAGGGCGCCGCCACCGCGAGGTGAGTTAGTTACAAGTCAGCAAGCTACAAGTAAAGTGAGCAAAGAAGCGAGTTGCGAATAAGCAAGCTATAAGTTTAATTGTGTGTAACAAGTTCAGTAAAGCGTTGTAATTGCTTTAACAAGTATTGTAGTATTTTTACTGTATTAGCAAGTATTGTAAAATTGTTTGTTGTACAATAAAGTTAATTGTACTACAATTCGGTCATCGTTAGCATTTATTTAACAATCCAGCGATACGAGCCCAAGTATATTTGGGAAATCCTTCAGCGAAGACCTTTGCCATTTAGATGGTAAATACCATCACAGAGCCAGCACGATAAGTAGCGTTCAGATTCGCTTTTAATTTGTCAGTTATCAAGATCACACTTCATATTGAAAGATTTAATAACACTTATGTTAATAAAAAGACAAGCAAAATAAGTTTAACACAACACACACAACAATCTAGGAGCTGATGTATTTAGCTTAAAATATATGTAGCGAACAGTTTGAGTATCACTGTATTGTGACACTTAATAAACGCAGCGCAAACAGCTGTGACAAGAAATACTAAACGAAGTAAACAAAAAGAGCAAAAAGAAATGTGCAAAAACAGAAACGATCTCAGTTAAATACAAAGGAATAAAACAACAACAATGATAACAACAAATGAAATTTAATATAAACCACAAAAATCACAAAACTTTCACTTAGCTTCGGTTATTATCACACTAAGATGCTCGTAGGCACTTTTTATAGCAACTTTTACTCAAAATTAGCACAATAAACTTTGCAAAATACAAAGACCAATCAAGGCACAATATAAGTAGAACTTCACAGCTTGACGTTTGCGGAGCTAAAATGCAACACATACATAAAAAAACCTAAGGCATTTGAATTTCATCATCCGCGTCTTTGCTATCCATCTTTACGCTATCACAACAAAATCATTGTACTTTCATTTGAATGAGACGTTTTTGGGTAGGAAATGACGTTTTTTCAGACCAAGAGGGACGTTTTCTCATGCCGAAGACCTGGAAACACTGTCTGTATGTGTGATCGGAATGAGAGAACAAGTATATGTGAGTACTCACGAATGTGAGACCCCATGGCTGCCAACTTTCCTAAAATAACCAAAACTTGGGACAAATCAAAACATCAAAATTTTTTTTCGGTAAAATTTAATAAGCTTCTATACTACATTAGTGATCAGTCCAAGATATAAGTATTCTTGTATTTATCAAAAACCAAAATAAATAGTAACGCACTAATAACGATTTTAAACTTTTATAGAAATTTTCACTTTAATTCATTCAAGATATATATTTTATTTGAAACAATGCATTTATACACATATGTATGTACAACTGATGGTTTTTTATAAACATATGATCTCTAATTTTATCAAATAAAGTTTAACTGCTAAATTATAAAATAAACTTTTTTTCATAAGAGTTTACAGAATTTAAATGATTTAGCAGGATTCTAGCGATTTTTGTTTATTAATCTGGCGGGACGGCAGAAAGAAAAATGGCAACACTGGTGGTGAGTAACGACTTGCTTGCGCGCATATTAGCTGTTTTGTAATTCACTTTTGCATTGTCAGCGTTCAGTAGAGCTGTAAAAGTAACGAAATTTCGGATACCCGTATGTATCGTTACTTTACTCGTTACTTTTGATACAAGCACTTGCACCTCACAAGAATCATCGCGGCAAAACTTGCAGCGTAAAAGCTGAAGCACAACCCCGCCGAACGGCAAATTTTTCGTCGCGAATGTTCGCCGAAATAATTAAAACACACTAGGGGTATTCTCCAAATCTTGCAAAGCCATTGCACGTAGCACGGATTGCACGGATTGCATAAATTGCAAACACACAACAAGAAAATTCATGGGAAACAACATTTCCTATCGCTGCAAAATATGCAACGTCGAAACCCATGTATATATTTTGCAAAATAGCATAGCAAGATAATAGCGACCCTGTGCTAGTTGTTTTGTTGTTGGAATTGCTACATATTTCTCTCATTCCTCTCATCTCGCTCACTTAATTTTTTTTTTGCTGTCTCTTGTTATTGTATTTGATACATAATTTCGCTGCTTGCTCCCCATGCATGCTACCACTTTGCAATGGGGTGTTCTCGTACTCTTCGAAATTTGGAATAGTATTTTTGCATTTCGTGCAATCCGTGCATCGTGCAAGACTTCGAGAATACCCCTACTGATTTATATGAGAACGCGCACAACCAAAGCAATCGACGAAGTTTGCTCGACGACTGTTCGCGACGATAGATTTATTTCTATCGCCGCGGTCAACGGCAACGACAAAAAAAGGCCATGATGACCATACTTTAAAAGTTATCGTAATTTTTGTTTAAAAGTAAAATAATATACCTTACATTTTTCTATCAGAGATTAATCTAGTAAAACGTAAGTTTACTAGTAGTTATATTTAAAGACTATTTCTATATTTTAAACTTCTTCTTGCCGGTAATTTCCCTCTTCGTTGTAAAAGCTTCCGTCTTGAAACATGGTCACCTTATCAGCTGACAGCATTCGAACCGCTCGATACCGCTCTATTTGTGTTTCAGTAAGCGAATTAGCCGGGTATTGTGTTTCAGTAAGCGAATTAGCCGGGTATTGTGTTTCAAGCATATCGATTCGAACAATTTGATACAGGCCGCGTTTCTTTATACATTCCGGATAATCCCATTTCACAGCCGGAATAAACATAATGCGTTTGAAATATACGTCAACATATCATCAGGAACGTTCTAAATAATGTATTGATTCTCGTTGATGGTACATATACATACGGAACATACGAGCAGTGTGACCACATGATCGCAAAAAGCGAAGCTAAATTCCATTTTAAAAAAGGTTAGAAAAAGTTATACGCTATGAAGATTGAAGTTAAAAAGAAGTCAGTATGTTAATTCCTTAGAAACTCGATTCTCTTCTTCTTCAGCTGCGTAACCATTTGCTGGATGTTCGCGATTACGTTTTAGTTCATAGTTTTGATTATCATATCGAATTCATCTCTGTTTATTGCTTTGTCCATTATTTCTCGATACGGTCCGCAAATCTTAAATAATTCTCGTCAAAACACAGAATAGCCTGTATCAGGCCAATAACGGCTCATAACTTAAAAATATACCAAAAGTCGTTTAGGATAAGTAAAATGCAAAAATTTGAATATTTTCTACATCATAGTACACAAGTACTACGCCAAAAATTAAATTGCAAAAATACGTTTTAAAGCAAAATTCTTAGTATTGTTTTTTAAAAAGCGGAGACAGTATTTTCTCAAGGAACTTTGTCCTTTTATTGTAATATTTCAACGGTGAATACTGGTTTAGAAATATTGAAGCTTTTTAGCAAGCTAAGGTACTTATTTTTATAGTTCCGGTTCGAATTTTATTATGAAGATTTAAATAAAAAAAAATGCCAAAAAAAAGCCACGAAGTCAGATTTAAATTTCTGAGGCTATGACATAAAATAAAATGCTAAATCTAGCTTCGAAAAGGATAACCTGGTCACACTGCATGCGAGTAACGAGACTATTATGTGAGTAACGAAACGAATCTTGTAGCGTAAAGAAATGTTCGTTCGTTCATATGAACATATATACAAATGTATACACGCAACTTTTTTTGTATCGATTCGAACAATTTGATATAATCAAGCACTTCTACCCAGTGATGGAAAAGTAGGCACAATAGTCCATTTTTGGCCCTTAAATTCTTAGAGGCACTTTTGGTACAATTAATCATGTTTTGGCACTATCATAAAATATAGAAGTTTAGCATAAAATGCCAATACACTGGGTGTCCCAGAAGTAACCTGCCAAACTTGAGGAGAAGGCAGGTGGGGTGGTGAGCTCCCTGACAAGCAAACATTTTTCAGGTAAAAGTGTCACCGTTTTTTGAAATATTTAAATTTTTTTGAGTTAAAGAAAAATCGTGCCTTTTCATGTATTTTCCTTAACTGCATCTACAAACAAGCCTATACTTAGTAAATTTTTTATTAAAATACTTTCAGATAGTTGCTTCTCCATACTCAAATGCAATGTAGTTAAAATACATTAAGGAACCATTATAAAATTAGGACCATATTGCGATTTTTAACTTTTTGATATTTTCTTCCCCAGCTTTGACTATCTCTGGTGAAAAAAGATGTACTGAGCTATAACTTTACATTGCATAAAAAAAATTGGTCATTTAATAAAGATTTCAGAAAGGTGCCACTCTTACTATTTCGAATAGAAAACAAAAAAAAATATAGCCGCTTTTGTGGGTAAAGGACTGAGACACGCTAGAATGTATTTAATAGATTTAAATTTAATTTGGTCCTGTTACCGACCAATGACATGCTAAATAGTATAAAGGTACATTATTACTAGCTCCTGACATTATTTTGTGTTACTTACCGGAAATAATGAAAGTGGATTTTGTGAAATTGGACCCTTCGAACATTGTGTTATTAATACTATGACAGAGAACACGCAGTATACGTCGCATGAATATGCGGATATTCACCTAATTTACGGTGACGCTTGCTGTAAGGCCAGAGCTGCTCAAAGACTCTATGCAGAGCGATACCCAAATCGTCGGCATCCGGGTCGTGAAGTATTCCCCCGCACCCATAGAGAAATTTCTGAAGGTAAATAATTTTTACACCTTTCTTGTTTGAAGCCATTCTTCTTTTAATTATCATTTTTAACTTTTTTAAGGTCGCATACCTGGAAGGCGTGGCGGCGAGACAGGACGTCCTGCAACGGTAGATGTAAAAGTTGTGTTAGAGGAATTGGAACTAGCTCCATCGATTTCAGTGAGAGTGATGGAAAGACGGACTGGAATACCAAAAACTACAGTTCACAAAGCTTTAAAATACCATCCCTACCACATTCAACGTGTTCAGACTCTACAAGAAAGAGATTACCTGTCGAAGGTTAAATTTTGCCGTGAAATGTTGCGAATGCATTATTCAGGCTCCAACTTTCTTAATAAAATAATTTGGAGCGATGAATCATCATGCAAACGTTATGGTTATTTTAATTTACATAACCTTCACAGTGGGCAGATAGACAATCCTCACGAAATGAGATAAGACCGTTCACAGTACCGGTAGAAAATAAATATATGGTGCGGTATTTTTAATTGTCGGATATTGGGATCTGTGGAACTGCCGCCAACGCTCAACTCCCACAGTTATTTAAAGTTCCTTCAGGAACGGCTTCCAACTCTTTTAGAAGATGTACCCCTAAACCTGCGGCGAAGACTATGGCTGCAAAATGACGGGTGTCCTGCTCACTACGGGCGTGAAGTAAGAGCTCATTTAGACGAAACTTATCCTCGCCGATGGATTGGACGATACGGGCCAATCACGTGGCCCGCTCGAACGCCAGACCTGAATCCATTCGATTTTTGCTACTGGGGCTGTCTTAAGGACAAAATTTATTCAAAAATAATTCAAAACGAAGAGCATTTTCGGGAACAAATAAATGGCGCTGCTGCTTATATAGCCCAATTGAGTTTAGGACCTCTAAAAGCGTATTTTCTTAAAAGGTGCCGAGCTTGTATTAGAGTAGAAGGTCGCCAATTTGAGCATATTTTATCAAGAAATGAATAAATTTTTCTTCAAACAACTCATGTATATTTTATTTCACGTGAACCATCCTTTACAAAAAATATTGATAGATATAGCCCTTGTTATTGACTCTAGTCCGAATTCCGGTAAGTAACATAACATAATGTCAGGAGCAAGTAATAATGTACCTTTGTACTATTTAGCATATCATTGGTCGGTAACAAGACCAACTTAAATTTAAATCTATTAAATACCTTCTAGCGTGTCTCAGTCCTTCACCCACCAAAGCAGCTATAACCTTTTTTCTTCTATTCGAAATAGTAAGAGTGGCACATTTCTGAAATATTTATTAAATGAGCAATTTTTTTTCGTAATGTAAGGTTATGGCTTAGTACTTTTTTTTCACCAGAGATAGTCAAATTTGGGGAAAAAAAATAACAAAAAGTTAAAAATCCCAAAATAGTCCTCATTTTATAATGGTTCCTTAATATATTTTTACCACATTGCATTCGAATATTGTTAGGTCGCCCTGTGGCATTTCATTGCTTGTTTCATTTATTTATGTATGTATGTACTCCTTTATTTATCGTTTTGTCTATTCACTGTATTTGTTTACTACTTTAAAATACATAGCACAAGCTGAACGGGACTCTTATATACCTCGCCGTTACTCGTTTTAGAATATAAAGCCTGAAGTTAGGGAAAACATTTTTGTATTAGTTTTGCAGACGTGCCAGTCAACACAATTATAAAACAACCAAGCAACTATGTAAAATTAATCGGGTTATAATTAAAGTTTTATTCACCTAATACCAAATCAAAATCATCGTTTTCATTTACCCAACAAATATGGAGAAGCAACTATCTGGAAGTATTTTACATTAAAAATTTACTAAGTATAGGCTTGTTTGTAGATGCAGTTAAAGAAAATGCATGAAAAGGCGCGATTTTTTTTAATTAAAAAAAATTTAAATATTTCAAAAACGGTGACACTTTTACCTGAAACCTTTTTGTTTATCAGGGAGCTCATCCCCCCACCTACCTTCTCCATAAGTTTGGCAGGTTACCTCTGGGACACCCTGTATAACAAGAAATTACATACCACATTATAGATTAAAAAATTACACAAAGTGAAAATTAAAAGAACTTACAAATTAAAATAAGGGCTGTGAGAATTATTTGCAAACCGCTGGATTCTGTTGTGAATATGCAGTACGAAAAGTAAGTTTTCGCCACAACAAGCTTTTAATTCAGAACTTCTGGAAAGATTCTAAGTTCGCAGTTTTATAGTTTATTAAATGAGAGTGCCAGTTTCTGCAATATCCCGATGATATTTCATATTTTTTTCTGACGGTGTCATTCATTTTGATCCACTTAAAAAAATTTCGAGCACACTTTATATGGAAAAAATTCATAACATCGAAAACTTGGAATCCCCCTAAAAATTCTCAATTCAAAGTATTTTGTTGCGAAAACCTGTCGAGTTTTATAATTTTTGTACAAAGTTTGAAATGCCGATTTGTGTACATTTATTGTGTTTATTAAATTATGAATTAGACTTTTATTTAAAATCAATTAAAAAATAATCATTGAAAATAATAGGCGAAACTGGTCAAAATATCTTACTGCCCTTACTTCGCATATAGGTACATACATATGAGTGTAAGAATGTCAGAATAGCTGTACTTCGGTGTATTTCACTTCCGTAATTGGAATTCGGTTTACTATGAATTTATGACGGTTCGTCTGACTTGCAAGTCAACTCTGTACGTGTTCACTCGCCTTTCGACTACACACAGTTGAGTCATACCAGAGTCATGTCGGTGTAACTAACACATATTTATTTTTACTTAACACAACCACACCGACTCGCGATTCAGACGCACCGTGTATGCCGCTTATAAAGAATCACTCATAAAAGTGATTTACTGTAATAATTTAGTTAATTAATAATTTTTATACTAAGAAATTATTAGTATAAAAGAAATTTAATTTTGTGGCACTTTCATATTCTTTTCGACACAATTTTTGAAGACCTTTAGGCACATTTTGAAATTTTGAAATTCCATCCCTGCTTGCACTCACACGAACACACTTCAGTATCGATACGAAAAACAGTTTCGTTACCGCACAATATGTTGTGTTGTATTGATTGAGGTTGATGGTGCATATACGGAACATGCGAGTAAAGAGATTATTATGTGAGTAACGATTCGGTACTTCGAGTCAGGGGTTGTATTCGTTACTCATTAACGAATACATACGGTTTGCTACAGCCAGCGTTGCCAGGCTGACGTTTTTAACGTCATTTGGACGTTTTTTGTATCCTGTTGACTTTAGGACGTTTTTTGTGTTAAAAATTACGTTTTTTAACTTCTCAGTAATTTTTCTCTGTTACTAAATCTTGTAAGTAGAACTGATTTTGAATTATTTTCTTAATAAATCTTTACAAGCTTTGTTTTTTTTGCAGCAGCTTCTTCAAAACATATATATTCTTTGGACACAAGTGATGTATTGCAACACGCACGCTCGCAAAAGGACCAAAAAAAACAGTAGTAGCATAATAAGTCAGAAAAAAGTAGGCGACTTTTTTAAGGCTTCATTGAAAATGTTATGAACGCAAAAAAGGCTGAAATACTGGTATGTTCGTTCTTAGCAGAACGTAATTTAGCATTTTCGAAACCGAGCACCTAACCAAATATCTACAAGAAAAAAAATCTATATATTAATACGCTAAAATAAATTATGTCTCCGTTCGTTTCGCGATTCTACCGAACCGATTTCAAAACCAAAAACACCATTGAAAAGGCTTTTTATGCTTTCCAAATTGGTTGAAAATTACGGCCTAAACCGTCGTTTAAACATTTCCGATTTGTGTATAGATGTTGCTGCAACATGTTCAATTTGAGATGTTTCGCATATTGTTTCACTTCGCATTTGAAATTAAGCTTTGAAATAAAGATAAATATGAAGATGAAGAAATAAATGATAACGATGAAGTCAAAAAAAAAGAAAAAAAAACGTGAAGATAAAGACGAAAATAGAGACATTGACGGATAAATAAGAATTAGGGTAACTGAACGGGTAAGAACATTTCTTGAATTTATGACGTGAAACTTCTTTAGGCAGTATGTTGGTTGGGATTAAAAGTCAAATTCCAGGGGAATAACCCAGCAAAAAATGGGTAATCGCTTTTAGTGGTAACGTGTTCTAGAAAGCATAGCGTTATAATGCCTTCGAATTTTTTTCGCTTCTTTTAGGCATTGCCAGTAATGCAAAGTAGAATGTCCTACAATATTTTATTTATCTCGCTTCTTCGTTTCATTTCGGGGAATGCAAAGTAGAATGTCCTATAATATTTATTTTTTAATTCGTTTCTTTGCTTAATTTCCGGGAATGCAAAGTAGAATGTCCTACAATATTTTATTTGTTTCGCTTCTTTGCGTCATTTCAGGTAATGCAAAGTAGAATGTCCTACAATATTTTATTCGTTTCGCTTCTTTGCTTCATTTCGGGGAATGCAAAGTAGAATGTCCTACAATATTTTATTTGTTTCGTTTCTTTGCTTCATTTCGGGGAATGCAAAGTAGAATGCTGCATCGTAGTCAGCTGAAAAATGGAATGAATATCCAAAAATTCTTTTTCTACCGTTACTTTCTGTGGAAATTTGTCTCGCATAAAAATCATGTTTTGCTTTGTTCAATTTGCAGCGAAGTTGAAGTCAGTCAATGAAGTGACGTACAAGAGTGAGGAAGTACAATTTTAAGCTTAATTAAATATGCATGTATGTACATACAGATTTTAAAGAAAATCTAAATACTTAAATACATACATATGTACGCTGATTTATAAAAATTTTAATTAATTTGAACCTTTTAAGACATTTTCTGATTTCAATTTAATATAGATAAGTATGTACTTATCTAGGCATTCTACATTAGTTTCTCTGTAAGGCATTCTTTGTTCGCTTCTCTGGATTCTGTTTATCCATGCGTTCTACCTTCGTTTGAAGGTAATGCTGCGGGTAAGGGCTTACCTCCAATGACATGCCCATGTTAAAATAAGGCCTTCTTGAAGCGAAACGGTAAGCGATTCCCATCGCCTAGCTCGTTTCCACTTTCGTTTCTGTGGTAATCGTGTTTTTTGCTGGGAATGCACATGGAAATGCTTCTCAGTGGTTTAGCGGTTTGAAAATAAAAACAAAAACAAAGATGCCTAGAGATACAGGCAAAAACGAAGATCAAGGTAAATTTAAACACATTAAGGTAAAGGTGAAGAGGAATATGCAGAAATAAAGATAAATATGAAGAAAAGGATGAGGATGAAGATCGATATTTTTTCGATATAAAACTCGATATTGTTATCGATATAAAACTCGATATTTTTATCGATATAATAATCGATATTGCTATCGATAAAATAATCGATATTGTTATCGATACTGTTATTGATTAAATAACCGCTATTGTAATCGATATAATAATCAATATAGTAATCGATATTGTTATCGATACAATAATGGATATTGTTATCGGTATAAGAATCGTTTAAGTAATTGATTTTGTTATCGATTTAGTCATTTACATATATTGTTATGATACTGATACTGATTATTGTTATATTTATCGCTGAATTAATCGATTTTACAATCGTTGTATTTTTCTATATGTGTATGGATATTGTTATCGGTATTTTTATCAACACAGTTATCAACAGAGTTATCGATACACTAATCGGAACATGGAATGTGATCACATAACATGACATCACATCACATTTTATCACATGATATGAAGAGACATCACATGATTTTGCATCACATAATATGATATCACATCACACGATATCATGTGACATGACATTATATGATATGACATCACATGACGACATCACATGATATGACATCGTATGACATGACATGGCATTACATGACGTGGCATCACATGATATGACATCATATGGTATGACATCATATGACATGACATCAGAGGATATGACAACACATGACATGACATCCTATCACATCACATAAAATCACGTCACATCTTATCACGACATCGCACCTCATCTCATCTACGTGAATAGAAAAAGAAAAGGATGTAAGCAAAGATGTGAAAGATAAAAACAAAGATGAAGACCAAGGTAAAGTTACCGATTTCAAAACCAGAAACACCGTTGGAAAGTAATTTTCTGTAGATGAGGAGAGTTTTTATAGTTTCGAAATTGGTTGAAAATCGTCGTTTAAAAATTTCCATATTTGTTATCGGTTGTTTTAGCAACCTGTTCAATTCAAGCGTTTCGCATTTTGTTTTACTTCGTATTTGAAATTAAACTAAACTAAATTAAGACAGATATGAAGATGAAGGAACAAGTGATAACGATGAAGACAAAAAAAGGCAAAAGTGAAGATAAAGACGAAAATTGAGATAAAGGCGAAAATGGAGACTGTGAGAAATACATAAGAATTAGGTTAAAAGATAGGCATCGAAACAAAATCAGCCATAAAGGTTACTGAAATTTATCGAATAATCGAAGTTTATAATTATCGAAATTTATCCATGCTTATTAAGTTATCGCAACGTATCGAATTATTCAAACTGATCAATGTTTACTGAGTTGTCGAAATTTATAGACACAGAAACTTAGTTGTCCAAATTTACGGATAGTTATCGAGCTATTAAAAAGGTGTGGATTAACGAAATTTGTCAAGTTAAAGAAATGTATCAAGTTATCGATATTTATTGAATTATCATTATTTATAGACTTAACGAAATATATCGAGGTGTCGTAATGCATGGAGTTCTTTGAACTTACAGAGTTATCGATAATTATTGATCTACTGAAATTGGTTGGTTCGACGAAGCGAAGTTTATGGAACTTTCAAAATATATCGATTTATCAAAATTTTAACGTTATATAAGCTTATCGATTTATCACTGCTTATCGAACTTAATCGTCTTAACAGAGTGTAACGAGTTATCTAAATGTTTAGATAGTTTTCGAGAAATGTGATGTCAAAAGTAAAAATTTATAAAGGTATCCACAGTTTTTACATTTTTGAGTTATCGAAATTTATCGAGCCATCGAATTTCACAGTTATCGAAATTGGTCGGGTTAAAGAGTTTTGTTAGTTATCAAATTTTAGTGTTCTTGAAATTCAGCGAACTATCGATATGTATCAAATCTTTGAAATTTATCGATAAACTTGAATATATCTGGTCAATTCCAAGTCCTGCCGAAGTCCTCCAATGACCTTCTCAGATAAAAAAGAAAATTAGTTACGTGTTAGCAGAAGATTTTCCGGTTAGTTAATGTGTACCGTATAAGTATCGCTACGTGCTAAGTTAGAAAACCTCTCCAAGGCTTCTAAAACTAGAAAAACTGTCGAATTTCGACAGTAACTGGCACTCTAGTATATATTAAAAACCAACGCGATTCTTTAGCAACTTATAACTGGCACATCATAACCCTG
>NW_023463753.1:0-12884 GCF_013731165.1 Rhagoletis pomonella | reverse complement strand
AAATCGATTTTAGAAAAACAAGTACCCAATTATGCTAAAAATAAATTACTTGATCTTTGCTCAAAATATTCCGACGTATTTGCCTTAAAATCCGACCTTATGGCTCTGAACAACTTTTACGAACAAAAATTGAGACTGACAGACAAAACACCAGTTTACATAAAAAACTACAGAATGCCATATTCACAGCGCGAAGAAATAAAGAGACAAGTCGATAATTTATTGAAAAACAATTTAATAGAGGAAAGCTACTCCAATTATAACTGTCCTCTAATTTTAGTACCGAAAAAAGATCCAACAGGTCAAAAATCGTACCGTATGTGTGTAGACTTTCGAGCAGTAAATAAAAAACTAATTGCACACAAATTTCCGCTAGCACGTATAGACGACATTTTAGATAACCTTGGAAGAGCAAAATATTTTTCAACTCTGGATCTGTATTCTGGTTTTCACCAAATCCCGTTACATAAAAATTCTAGAGATATAACATCTTTTAGCACTGATCGGGGAGCTTTCCGTTGGAAGGTCTTGCCTTTTGGTCTTAATTTAGCACCTAACTCGTTTTCAAGAATGATGTCTATAGCATTTTCCGGTATTTCGCCTAATCAAGCGACGATGTAATAGTTATTGGATGCAGTGAAGCGCACCATTTTAAAAATCTAGAAAAAGTGTTCGAAACTTGCAGAAAGTTCAACTTGCGACTTAACCCAAATAAATGTAATTTTCTACGATCTAAGGTAACTTTCTTAGGACACAAGTGCTCATCTAGAGGTCTACTGCCAGATGATACAAAAATAGAAGCCATTAAAAAGTACACAAAGCCATGCGATAAAGACGCAGTGCGTAGATTCGTAGCGTTTGCAAACTATTATAGACGGTTTATACCTGACTCTGCTTCTCTGGCAGCACCCTTAAATCGTTTGAGCAGAAAAAATGTAGAATTTAAATGGGATAACTCCTGTGAGCAAGCTTTTGAAAAACTTAAATCTTCTTTAATGTCTCTTAACTTTTACAGTATCCTGACTTTAGCAAAGAATTCATAATTACAGTCGACGCATCTAAAACCGGATGCGGTGCAATTTTAAGCCAAAACCACAACGGCAATGACTTACCAATTTGTTTTGCTTCTAAGGCTTTCAATAAAGCAGAACAAAAAAAGGCAATTATAGAACTCGAACTTCTAGCAATATATTTCGCAATCAAGCAATTTCGGCCATACGTTTATGGCACACACTTTACTGTAAGATCTGATCACCGACCATTAGTTTACCTTTTTAATATGAAAGACCCTTCGTCAAAACTCTCGCGAATAAGACTGGAACTTTCAGAATACAATTTTACAATACAATATATAAAAGGCAAAACAAACGTTGGTGCGGATGCACTATCACGAATCACAATTGACGAACTTAAAGACACAACAAAACATATTTTAGCAGTAAAAACTAGATCGATGACAAAACAAAACGTAGAAATGCAACCACAGTACGAAGAAAATCACACAAATAACTCCACAGTACAAGTTTACGACAAATTTTCTTACAATTTTTCAAAAAACATTCCACGGATAAAAACAAAAATTACTTACGAAAAAAATGATTAAATTTCAAGTATTAATATATATGCGCATTTAAAACATAGAAAACTCGAGTTAATCAATTTTGAGGTTGTTAACAAAATAGCAAATTTAGATGAACTACTTTTGAGGCTTCAACATCAAGCCGGCAATCATAACATTAAAGAAATTGAATGGCAAAAAATTGATTCATTCTTTGAACAATTTTCGATTACAGACTTAAAAATTAGTGGAAACAAAGATTTAAAATCGTTACAAATTATACTAACAGACCCTGTGGAAACAATAACTGAAGACGACAAGAAACTTAAACTCATGACAATTTACCATAACGACCCGATATCAGGCGGACATTGCGGAAACAAAAAACTCTATGCAAAATTACGTACAAAATACTATTGGAAAAATATGACACGCGATATTGCTAAATTCGTAAAAAGCTGTGAGAAATGTTTATTAAATAAAGTAAAACCCAAAACTAAAGAAAATTTAGTACTAACCCCAACGCCTTGCAAGCCCTTTGACGTTGTAGTTATAGACACAATAGGACCCTTGCCTGAGTCCATTAATGGTAAGGGGTTCGCAGTAACCATTATATGCGACTTAAGCAAGTATTTAGTAACAATAGCCACACCGGATAAAAGCGCAAAAACAATAGCCTCTGCAATTTTTGAAAGCTTTATTTTAACATACGGCATTATGAACACTATAAAATCCGATTTGGGCACTGAATTTAAAAATGAACTTTTTTCCGAATTAACCAAACTTTTAAAAATCCAGCACAATTTCTCGACAGCACATCACCATGAAACCGTTGGTACAGTTGAACGAAACCACCGTGTCTTTAATGAATATTTACGCGCGTATTTAAATGAAACTTGGTCCGATTGGGACGTTTATTTGAAATACTTCACATTTTTGCATTACACAACAACAAGTTCTGCATTTGATAACAAACTTTCACCATTTGAATTAGTATTCGGTAGAAAAGCAATTTTACCAACCGAATTACAAAATGTAAAAATTTATCCGATATATAACATCGATAATTATTCGAAAGATATCAAATACAGAATGCAAAAATCACACGCGCTTGCAAAAGAACTTATTAACAAACATAAAATTCGAAGCCAAACGGTATATAACAAGACCGCGCGTCCGTTAATAGTTAATTTAAATGATACGGTCTTAGTTCAAAAGGAACCACGCGATAAACATACAAACATATATGAGGGTCCATACGTCATAACAAATATTGACGGAGTCAACGTAACAATTTTCGACAAAATCAGAAAAAAGGAAACACAGTACACAAAAATAGAATCCATAAAATAAAATAAAACAAATTTTCTTATATATGTAAATACGTATGTATAATTATTTAGAATTTTTCTTTAATTACAAAAAAATTTTACAAAAAAATACCAAAAATCTGAAATGTACAAATTATGAAATCTAGCTCAAAAGAAAAAAAAACAAACAAAACAAACTTTTATAAGTATTCATAATATATTTTTCCATAAAACTGTATATTAAGAATTTTTCACAAAAATATGAATTGGATTGTTAAACCAAAAAAGCATTTTTTCATGCATTGTTAAAATCAAATTTCAAAAATCTTTCAACAAATACTATGTATATATATACAGTATTGGACATATCTATAGCACCCCCCTTTCAAAACGATATTGTTTGCCACTTGTGTTTAATTATTTGTTTTTAAGAATTTTCAATTAAAATACAGTTCATTCTCTAACAAAACCCATATAAACCAATGTTTTAACCTTTTTAAAAGACCGCAAAAAAGTGCAACAAACTTTCCCTTAAATTTCAAACTTTTTTCTGAGAAGCTCTAGAATTTTTTTGAGTACACAGTTTTATAGCGCATTCAATTTTGTCCAATAATATGGAAGTTTCAAGTCGCTAAAGATTACCGTTGATTTTTTAGAATTTTTTTTGTCTCATTTGCTTCCATATAACGACTAAACACAATTTATTTTTATATGGCAGAAGCCCGCAACATCGGCGAAAAAAATTCTAAAAAATCAACGGTAATTTTTAGCCACTTGAAACTTGCACATTATTAGACTAAAATTGAATGGGCTATAAAACTGTGTATTAAAAAAAATTCTACCGCTTTTGAGAAAAAAGTTTGAAATTTGGGTGAAAATTTGTAGCACTTTTTTGCGGTCTTTTAAAAAGTTTTAAACTTGAGTTTATGTGAGTTTTGTGAGAGAATGAACTGTATTTTAATTGAAAATTCTTAAAAATAAATAAATAAACATGAGTGGCAAACAATATCACTTTGAAATGGGGGTTCTATTGTATTGGCCAATACTGTATATATATATATATATCAGAAACTTGAATTTCCATTTTTTCATATCCAATTAAAAACATATTTATGTATATTAAATAAACTCATAAGTCATAGTTGCTTATCAATAGCATACTTATCTTTATTTTACAATACTATACTTTGCCAATTTTACAAATATTAATAAAAATAAGTCATATTAATTAAGTAAATACAAAAGCTTTTATTTAAATATTTACCATAACTTAAATTGCTATGAACGAACGAATATAAGGGGGAGGAATATTCCTCAATCAAATCCAAATTCGTTCCTTCAAAACAATTTAATTCTAACTATAAATTTTGGGGCAAGAAGAATATGGCAAAATTGATCACCTTGCCAAATTCTTCTTTTCCCAAGGAGGGTGATGTAATGCGATCAAGCATACATGTTGCAACCCTACAAATCACCTTATATGAATTCGCCTAAGGTAATAGATTACAAATATAAATTTACGATATTAATGCAACCCTGTTGTATCGGCGAAAGCACCTAACTTTAAGTCTTTTAGTGAAAATAAAATTAGCGGCATTATTCCGCGTACCCTCAAATCGAACAGTCAAGTCTTGTTTTAATTGTATATTTGGGTAATTGCTGGCTACCAGCGTTGGCCGGCAACAGAGCCTGTGGAGCACCAGGGCTCCGCGTGAAGTTAAGCGCCAGCAATTGCAGCAGCACTGCCTAATACGGCAGCACCGAGGGAGCACTAGGGCTCCATGCAAGAGCGAGCGTTGGCCGGCAACAGAGCCGGAGGAGCGCTAGGGCTCCACATCTTTACCGAGTGAGTGCAGGGGAACAAACAAATTAATTACAACCTTCGACAATTATATGTGAGTTTGCAATATATTTGGTGTTTTAATGGAAATACTAAACAATACATGAAAATATACATTTATAATTGTCATTTCCTGAACAAATATAGAATATCGTCCGTTCAGCTATGCAAAAACGAAAAATGCAGATCAGTAGAACTTTTTACGCTCATTTCAACCATGCCAAAATTATTCGGCGCGAGTAAAAAATAAAGACGTTAAGGTTAAATTTAAATATTTTAAATATAATGGCCCTATTGTGTATGGCGAGTGATAGCTGATGGGCAACGGTATACTAAAATTCGCATTACGTATGGCTACTGGCTACTGAATCTAGTAACGGAATTTTCCGTTTCCCGCTTCGATGATTTTGTTATTTGTTCACATAAATTGTTCAACGCATTAGAGCAAAGTTGCCAATTACTGGGAAAAGTTCATGTAAAAAAAGTAAATACAGATATTTTCAGCTCTTTTCTTTATACTGAGATTAATCGCTATACATAATACAAATTACGATACCGGTAGCCATGGCTACTAGACCAGCAACTAGACCCCAGTCGCCATAAATAATAGGGCCATTAATATCGTATGAACTACAAAACCGATTAAAATACTGATGACGTCTCCATATATTATATTTATATGCTTTTTTTATATCTCCAAACCAAAATCACTAAAAACGAACAAATGTTATAATTAATGGCAAAGAAATTTATTCTATTAGAAGTATCAGTTATTATCTTTAATTTGATAGGCATATTTTATCATAATCTACTTTTGGGTCTCAAGAATTTAGTGATGATAAAAAATATAAACAAACAAGGCAAATAAACCTCTTATATATTCTTTATTTTTAAACTGCGCCAAATAAATTTGGTATCGTCCGTATCAATCGGCGATTATGATAATTTTATTGTTAAACGGTCGCTATTCTAGACTTGTTCCAGAAAATTACGCAAACGAAGGTGATGCCAACGAATAGTTAGTATGAATAATTTTTGGTTTTACTACTCATATAACTAGAAACTGTAGAGTAAGCAACATTGTGCACAAGTAAAGGAGCCGATTTTATGTGTGGGAACGAGAAAGCTGTTTTATTACAAAACCTTAAACCTTAAAACCTAATATTCATTCATGGCATGGAACCATGTCGCAATAAACAGATGAAGTAATAAAACGGCTTTCTCGCTTTATTTTCTGACATTCGGCTGCCTTATAGTCACATTTTATAGGCAAATTTTCAAATAAAGCAGTGGCACCTGGTAAATTCCACTATGGGTGGGATGCATGCAATAACACCATACACAATAATTCCCTTTACTTGGGTGGGCATTAAAAAGCAGTTTCAGAAGTGAACTAGTGTTATTTTATCATTTTCCCTTTTTCTAAACGGTTATAATGCCACCAGTACATAATTGCGAAAGGAGGGGAGGGGCGGGGGACGGGAGCGCGACGTCGAACGCGGACCGCCGCGATGCCGGGCACTTTCAAAATTGTATACTTACAAATCCGTCCATTTAACTTATTCATGTACTACTTTTTGTCAAATGTAACTGGGTGACTACCTAAATATGTGCAATAGTTTGCTTTATTACTCAAATTGTTAAGTTTAAAAGTTGGTCTTATTGCTCAACGAGAAATGAAATAAAGCAAATTTGTGTTATTTCACATTCAATTGGGAAATAACACAAATTTGCGTTATTGCCGTTTGTGTTATTTTTTATTTTGCTAATAAGCTCATTCAAAGGACGAAAGAGAAAGGTAGGATGAACGAACATCATTCAAAGTTGAACTAAGACGTGTTGGTATTTCAAAAAAGGGACACGAATAACTTTTTTTTGCACATAAATAAAAATAGTGGGAAAACACCTTTCTACCGAGATCCCATAAGTCTAAATCATAAAAGTCTTGGCCAGTTATTTAAGCATCAAACAGCATCAAAAATCTCATTATTACGATTCCGTTGAAAAGATTTTTAGATATTTTTATGCAAATTTTTTAAGCCAACAGATTAGTTTTGTCATCTGAGGGGACTTTTTTCAAAAAGTTCTTTAAGAAACTATTTTTATTCATAAAAAACTCCATTTTTGGAGGTATTTTCAAATCGGTCCAGCTCGCTTAAATCTTAATATTTATCCGAAATATTTTGGTGGACGTCTTAAAATATAATAGATTTTGTAACCCCGGTAGAAAAAACGCAACTTTTCTTGGTGATGCAGTCTAATGTATATGTATAAATACTATATGTAGGTGTAAAGATGATCTCTTATTTTTTACTTTTTTAAAAATGACTGCGACTGCAATATGAATTAATTTCAGTTCCATAGGGTTTAGTTTATTCAGCTTGTAATTAACTTTTTAAACTGATATAAAATAAAGATATTTATATTTATTTGCTTAAAAACACAAATTAATTTTTATTTCTAGTATTCGCACTAAAGGAAGACTACAAAGCTAGTTTGTTAGCATATTTTAATTAATGGTAATAATATCCCGAAATATCCCGTGATCCCGGGATTAACAATTTAAGATCTCGAAATCCCTGAAATCCCCAAATTGTCCGGGATTGGATGCCTTTGCCTTTACGTCACTCGACATAGCGCATTGCTTTTGGATCCCAAATTTAGACAGGCAGCTTCTCCTCGTGCTATCAAAAGTAGCTATAAAAGCGACAAAAATATGGTGTGTATCGATTTGCTTATTTAGTGTCTTCTTCAGGATTTGACGTGCTGTGAAAACCAGGTCAATGCTGGATTTACCAGGCATGACGCCACTCTGATAAAGTCCAATCAGTTGATTCGTGAGCGGCTTCAGTCTTTCACACAGTATCGCCGCGATAGTTGGCGCAAACGGCGGGATCACCCTTCTTGTGGATTGGATAAAGTACACTTAGATTCTAGTCTTCGGGAATGTATTCAGCAGACCAAGTTCTGCTTAACAGCCGGTACATGCGCTCCAACAACTCTTCGCAATCGGCTTTGAGCAGCTCAACCGGAATACCATTACTTCCGGGCAGTGTTGGGAAAATTTTAATTGTACGGACAATTAACAACTAATTAATTGTTAATTGCTTCCACTACAATTAACAATTGGTTCATTGTAATTGTGGAGAATAACAATTAACAATTAGTGGAGAGCAACAATTAACAATTAATTAATTATTAATTGTAGCGGTAGCAAATAACAAATAGTTACTTGTTAGTTGTGATTTTCTACAGTTAACAATTAAAAGGTTTTTAATTGGTATGTTAATTTTATTAAACATCTATGATTATATAGGACGTTGATATGACAGCTATTCACATCCCAGGCCAGTGCTGTATTTTTTATTTTATTTATAAGTAGGCTAATTGTTATCAAAAAAGTAATTGCAATTAAATTAATTGCCGTGTGCAAATTAAAGTTTAATTGCAATTAAAATTTTAACCACAATTAATTTAATTGCAATACGCAATATTTATATTTATTATTTATAATTAAAAGTTAAATATTGTAAAGCGTAGTTAAAATTTCAATGGCAATTAATTTAATTGCAACTACTTTTTTAATCAATTAACAAGATGATTAAAATTTAATTGATTAACGCCAAACACTGGTTCCGGGGCCTTGTTGCTCTTAAGCCGCCTTATTGCTGTTCTCACCTTCGCCCCTATAAATTGGTTCGGGTCCTCCTTCATCAAATGTGCAACCTGTGTCACCATTTAAAATCGTTTAGAAGTATTGCCACAATAACTGAAGTGCACTCTGGACACCTGTTATCAGATTTCGATCTTCATCTAGCGCCGGTCTTAAAACCATTTGATTGCAGCCTTATTTTCTAATAGAATTTTCGAACCGCATTGCTGCCTGCCTGCGCACAGTGCGGCCTAAATGCAAACGGCAGAAATGTTTCGAAATTTCGTATTAGGGCGTTTTCGGAGTTCGCAAATTACGAATCCGCTGTCAGAATTGCAAAATTCAAAATGCGGGTCCAGTATGGCTTCTGGTAAATTTCAAGCGTTTTAATTAGTTTCTTGGAAAATTTTGCAGTTTTATAGCCCACTCAATTTTAGTGTCACAAAGTGCAAGTTTGAAGTAGCGTTGATTTTAGACTATTTTTTTGTGGACAGTGGCAGTCGTTTTCTTCTCTACGAAGTAGGTTCGATGATATAAATGAAATGAGCTACACCATCAACAAAAAAAATTCCAAATTCCAGTTCCGTAAGCCCCAGTTACTTTGAAATTGCACTTTGTTATACTTAAGGTGAGCAGAATTTATTAGCATTCCAGCAAATTCGCCACATTGAAAACACAAAAAATTTGTTTTATATTTATTTTAAAACATAAATAACGAAAAAGTTAACATTGTTAAAAATAGCAAAAACAAAGCAGAGCTGCTCTAAACACAAGCCAAGCATTTTATTTTGTGGAATTTAGCTTTTTTTCTAGCGGGTTTTTATAAGAATCTAGAACATATGTAGTTGGCAGCACTGGCTCCATTACACTTCTTGTAGTAGTGGTTAATTTTGAAGTAAAACGTAAAATTTTTTCTCATTTGTGTAAAAAAAAAAATTAAAAATACACTACACGTGTCGTCGTGTTTCATTCCACATTGCATTTTTAAAATGGCATACATTTTTTGCCATTTCGTTGCCTGTCCGAAATTCGGTTTAGGAATTTATTAAGTTTCTGTTGAATGATCATATCATTGTCTTAGAATATCAAAACATTATCTCACACTTTGTTTTCAAATAGGTAACTCTAGATATTGAAACCGTTATGAACAATGTATGTATGTATGTAACAGAGCTGGGTAATTTTTAATTACGATTACATTTTAATTACGATTGCTTAATTGTAATCCTTAAATTATATACGATTACGATTACTTTAAATGTAATCATAAATTTTACCAGGATTATAATAATTGTAATCTTAAAAATTTATGAACTAAGATAACTGTAATCGTAATCATGAAATACATTTCTAATGGGAAAATTACACAGGCCTGTGTTATTTTTGATTATGTACATATATGTGAATAACGTTTTCTAAAACTTTTTAAGCAGATTTGCGTTCCAATGCAACGAACGTACTTATTTAAAGGAGGACAAGGAGGGCATTTTTGCTCAAATGACAAATGACATTTGAGGATGATAATCCTCCTCAAAGGAGGCAGCACTGGCTGACCAATCGGTCAGCTTATTATACTTAAATTAAATCGGCCACCAAACTGCATACTCAAAAACTTTCTGCGAAGCCTACGTAATTAAAAAGCTCAAAATTTTTAAAAGCAGGTGAAGCTAATATAAGCGTGTTAAAAAAACATTAAAATTCCAATGACAGATTTGACCAGCTGAATTTTATTATTTATTTATTCAGTAGCTAATACTTTTAAAGTAACCTCCAACAGGTTTAAAGGCAGCATCCGACAGCGTGTTATTACTGTTTCATTTAACAACAAAAATTTTGTTAAAAAAAACAAACAAAAAATACCATTACATTTCTATTTCTAAAAAATTTCTGTTACATTGTTGATATTCACTTTTCACGTATTTTACTAGCTTTCAAACGTAGATTCCACCATGATAAAAACATAGCAAGGTAGAACCGTTCTCTCAGTTTATCGGCCATGATTTTTTTTTGACGTTTGCCAACATTTTAAAATCATATAAAAGGGAAAATAAAAAATCGAAATTGTTCGAAATTGTTGTTGCTTGAGATTGAAAATGAAAATGTGTGTGCAAAATGTATTCAACAAAGTGTGATTGATTTTGACATTGCTTTCATAAGAAACAGGCTATAATGTCAAACTGAAATGAATTCTTAACCCATTTGACTTTTTTTTTCAAATTTGAATTTGTTTAAAAAAAGTTACACACAAATTTTTCCAGCAACAAATTTTCTTAATAAACGTGAAATTGTTAAGAGATAAACCGCCGAGGAGAGCAAGTAAGTATATTAAAAGTTGGGTAATAAGTAAATACGTTCGACTTTTCTTAAATATTTAAAGTAAGGAAGCCAAGACGAAATGGAGCAAAACGTTTGAACGGTGCGCTGTATGCAATAGAAGTCAGGACACGTGATTCATCTCGAGTTTGTGAAGACCACTTCAAGGAAAGTGATTTCATTTGTTGTCCGTCCGAGTCAAGCACTTTCAAACGAGCTCGTTTATACCCATTTACATACTATTTCGCATGGATAAAATTTAATTTCAAAATTGTTAGAGTTAAGCTCTCATATAAAATTGGAAACAAATGTAAAAATTATTAAAAAGTATTAACTTATATAAGTGTCGAATAATGTTTAGGATAAAAAATTTAAATATAAAAATAAACGCACAAAAGCATAAATCTTGGGCAATTAAAAACAAGAAAATTGCTAAAACGGTTTTATAAACAATTTGTTTTATTTTATTGACCAAATATATATATTCCAGGTAATGTAAGTAAAACAAAACTATAATCAAAATAAAAGCCTTGGTAACAGTGCTGACAAGGTACATGCATAACTAAGGGTTAATTCGTTTGTTTATACTTTTTGACATTATAGTACCTTAAAAGAGAGCCGCACTGAGTTGTCAATCACACCTTGTTTAATACACCTTGTGTGTGTGGGAGTTTGTGAGTAAATTTAAAAATTAAATTGTTTGGAAACGTCAAGAATTTTAGAAGTGACTCTCAGCGGTTCTACCTTACTATATTTTTATCATGGATTCCATTTGGTTTTGTTGGATTTCCTTTACTCAAAGTACTTTTACACGTTTATAACTTTTCCCTTTGAATCAACAGTGTGGTGTTTTGCTTAGGCGAAGGCCAAATTCCGAATGTACAGTACAGGTCGTACAGGAAGTACAAGCCGTTCCTGTGAACGGTTTTCGGTTCTTAGGGAATCCCTTTAGCCAAGTCTGTGATGAAAAAGCCCTATCTAGAAAATTTTTTTTTTCTTTCGGCCGCACTTTTGATTTCGGTGGAACTCAAGCTCTCCGTACTCACGCCCTTCTGGATCTCTTTTGTCTTCTTGAAAAGGCTTCCTTTTTTCCCGGTATCGCTCAATTGGCTGCGTGGTACGCTGCGTATTTTTCTGCAGCAGCCGCCAGTCACTCTTCGTCTGCGCGGTTGGTAATAACCAGGGCCGAAGAAAATAAGCACGAAAAAATCTATTTTAAGCGCTTAGATAAGCACGAAAACAATAGTAAATATGCTCGAAAAACAACAAAAAATTGTTAACTACAGTTCAATGTTTTGTTTTTTATTCAGTTTAATTCAAGGATTGAAAAATTACAATGAACAATCAAGTGTTGCTTGATTTAATTTTTTTTTAATATTCGTTATACTCCATTTGAGATGAGTTATTTAGAATCTCTTCAATTAGACCAATGACTTCCCGTCAATGACTTCCCGTAGAGACCAAACTTTGGTTTTAAATTTTTGTACCCAAGCAGAAATGCAATTGAAGTTACGGGTTAGTAAAAACCAGATCTGCTTTTATGTTATTATTTGTAAAGATTTCTTTAGTTCGACGAATAAAAAAAAAGCCCAAGATATGATCAAGAAAAATTTATTGAGCCCAAGGCACATTAAGCAAGTAATATCAGTAGAACAGTTAATTTAATTTTTAACCGACTTCAAAAAAAGGAGAAGGTTATCAATTCGTCGGAAAATTTTTTTTTGTATGTAGGTTACCGCACTTTGGACCACGTTAACCGATTTCTATGATTCCCTTTTCAAAGGAAAAGTTTTAGCTCACAGTTGGTCCCATACTAATTTGGTACGATCGCTGGATCATGAAGAAATTAACGATTCTCTCAAATTTGTATATGAGGATTGAAGTCGGTTTTTTTGTTCAAAAGTTAGTTTTTTTCCAATTTCAACTTTAAAATTTTGACATAGCACACTCAAATTTAAAAGAAAAAAAATAAGAACAGTTTTAACACTTGAGATACCAGAAGCAACAATTATGGTTTGCTAAAGTTTGTTTGTAAAGAGTACAAGGCACCCTTGTTTTCAACAGAAATTTCCATTATTTCGGACGGAAAAGATGAGACAGCAGGCTGTAAAATATTAGATGTCAAACTCCTTGGACATTACTGTTCACACAGACGAAATAATAGCAATTTATTTCTTGACCGTTTTCTTAAAGCTCCGTACTTGGCTTTAT
>NW_023463752.1:0-12886 GCF_013731165.1 Rhagoletis pomonella | reverse complement strand
CTTAACGTTCTTCTCGTGTTAGTGAGGTACTCATTCGCAATGCAAATCGAAGAAGAACTTTTGATGAGCGAAATACTACTACTACGACTATGAAGATGTAGCCACTAGATTTAAAACCCGTATTGGATGACGCTGCGAAATTAACAGAGGCCTGCGAAATTAAAATACATCTTTGGTTTTTTTCTAGCACGTCGACATTTTTTCTATTGGTGGCATGTATATTTTAGAATTTCTACCAATTTGTATGAAAACCCCATAAATAAACAAAGTAAATCAGAAAAATGTATGCAACTTTCGAAGTTAACGGTAAGAAAATTGATAACAGCTGGTTTCACCAGCAATTTAAATGGAAAATGATTTATTTTATTTTCTGTCAATTTCCATATAAAATTCAAAAAATTAAAATCATTTTTCACTTAAGTTGCTTTCGTGAAATTGGCTGTAAAAGTTATTTTCTTAGCGTTAACGCGCATTACCAGCGTAAACTTGGAAGGTTTAAAAAAAAAATTGTTAAATATTTTCCCAACATTGACTCTGAGGATGTCTACAGCTGGATAACAAACCCGTTTTCATGTGACCCGAAAAGTAAACCTACTGAGATGACAAATTTAGCTTTTGAAAACCTTCTGGACATCAGTGAATACAGCACTTTGAATATTAAATACTACGAAGGGAGCCAAGAGAAAACACCGGTGTTGGCAAGATTGCATTAAAAATACTAGAGACTTTTACTTTTACATTTCTATGTGAGAATGCATTTTCAACAAATGCTTACATAAACAAGTAATTTTTAAGCAAAACACAAAACCGACTTCAATTCCCATTTAAAATTTAAGATTATCGTTAATCTTTTCATGATCCAATGATCGGATTTAAACAAAATTGGAATGGTGCCACCTCTGAGGTACCAACTTTCCCTTAAAAAGAGAATTAAATAAATCGTTTAACGTGGTCCAAAGTTATGCGGTAGCATACATAAAAAAAAAATATATTCCGACGAATTAATAACCTTCTCCTGTTTGTGAAGTCGGCTAAAAACAAATACACTAGCAAGCTTTCAGTGTCAAATGATTTCAGGGTAAAATTGTCAAAGCTCCCAATAAACTTAAAGGAAATAATAAAATCATCAAAACAATTTCAGTCCTGACATTAAAGCTAAAGGAGCATAAAGTTTGCATTGTGTTTTCTAGTTTTCGTAGACACTTGAAGAGTAGGTGTGCCACGAAATTTTTTTGGCACAACAAAGGTGCCGCGGTGAAAAAAGTTTGGGAACCCCTGCCATACACCATTAAGTTAAACAGAAACAATAAAGCAACACAAAAATAAACAAACAAATATTTACACAAACAAAATTAATTGCAATAAATAAGTGCAAAATGAAAAAACCACCTGATGTTGGTGTAAAAAACAATTCCCCCTACCTCTTCTTTGAAATAGACAATAATAAAGAATTCACCAACAAAGCAAATGAACCCAAACACCTAATAATCAAAAGATGTAACAGCGAGGAAACTCTCACCAAAGTTTCCTCATTTCTCATCAAAAAAGTTATTGTCAGTGTATGAGGCGAAGTAAGAATCTGCACAAAAACCAGGAATGGCATTCTGCATGTCAAAACAAAAACAACAGCACAAGAAAACAAACTGTTCATACTCACAGCCCTGTCTCCAACAATAAAAGTCGAAGTAACAGAAAATGTTTCACTGAACTGCACAAAAGGCGTAATATACCACAACGACCTACGAGAAGTCACTGAAGAAGAAA
Source organism: Rhagoletis pomonella (assembly GCF_013731165.1). Taxonomy (NCBI): domain Eukaryota; kingdom Metazoa; phylum Arthropoda; class Insecta; order Diptera; family Tephritidae; genus Rhagoletis; species Rhagoletis pomonella. Next base: position 11,122 of record NW_023463752.1, on the reverse strand, counting down.
TACTTCATGAACTTAAAACGCAAAATATTGTCGAAGTTAAAAAAATCTTAAAAAAAGACAACGAAATAGTAGTTGAAACCGGACTAATAGTAATTACCTTCACAGCCCCTGAGTTACCAAAGTATATCTATATAGACTACCGAAAAACATATATTCTCCTTCAATCCGTTGCGAAAACTGCCATCGCTACGGTCACCTAGCGAAGTATTGCAAAAACACAAAAATTTGCTACAATTGTGGCGAAACTGCCCACGTCAACGAAGAAACTCAGGAAAAATACGTCAAATCCCCAGTGTGTAAAAATTGTGCAGCAAACCATGACAACGAAATCTCCCACTCTACATACAATAAAGTTTGTCCAATCTTTATAATGCAAAAAGAAATCCAAGCCACTAAAACTCTACAAAAAGTTAGCAATAAAAAAAGCTACCCAAATATACAAAGACAGACACAACAGAACATACAGCAACTCTCTGCGCTAACAAGTGACGTACAGCTCGTCAGAAGAAGATCGCTAACCAACTCAAATAACTTCTCAGCAAAAATCTACCAACAGAAAGGAAGAAAATACAATAAGCCAAAAAATTCCAAGCTGCTCAAAGCTAACTAATTCTGAGCACAACACACTAAGTAATCAAAATTTAAGTACAAACGCAACCAAACACAAACAAACTAATAACTCAGAAAACAACAATAAACAACTACTCTCACTACACCACAACTCCACAAAACCAATACAGATTCTACCACGAAATACACCAAAACGTCTCCGCACTCAATTTAGAGCAAACAAAATCAACAGCAACTTAACCAAGATCCACAAACCCAGCAGAACATTGAGCGACTCCAGTGAAGAGAAGACTTATTTATGGAAACGTTAAAATGGACAAATACTCACCAAACATATTACAATGGGACATCAAAGGTTACGTTAATAATTATATAGACTTACAATTACTAATTAAAAAATTCAACTGTAAAATAATCTCCCTCCAAGAAACTCATATACAAACAGTAACAAACTTACCAATACCTATTAAGTTTAATATTTACATTTAAACGGCAAAAACCAATGCAGCACTGCTGATCCACTAATCAGTTGAACATAAATAACTTAGCGCAAGTAACAACTTCGACAACATAGCAATCACAAGACAATCTAAACTAAATTTCATTATTTACTCAACCTACATTTCCCCTAATAAGCAATTTTCCCTGAATGACCTTAATAGCATGTACCGATCTCAAAGACTTCCCACACTAATAACCGGCGACTTAACAGCTGGCAATCCAGCTGGGGGTAAAAAAACAGAAAACAAAAGACAAAAACCATATCAGAATTCATATCACACTCAAAAACCATTATACTAAATGATGGTTCCCCTACGCATTACTCAACCCGACATACCCTGACACATATTGATTTAACCTTACCCTCGCATGAAGAACAGAAACTGGTCTTTCGGGAAGTGACCACTTTCCAATTATCACTCAACTATTCCCCATCCACGATCCAGAACACCCATTACCACGACCGGCATTTAAAATTAAGAGGGCCGATTGGCAAAAATTTTACAAAACGGTAATTAACATGCATGCACAACAAGGAAACTGCAAATATTAAAAAAATAATACTTCAAAGTGAAAATGAATGTATACCCCAATAAGACATCAAGAAAGGCCAAAAATCTACCCCATAGTGGAAGAGAGCTTTAAAAAATCTTAAAAAAGAAAAAAAACAGGCTCTTCAATAAACTAAATAGGAACATTTCCCCTGAAAATATTTTAAATTTTAAACGAGCAAACGCAGTTTACCGAAGGGAAATAAAACAAGCTAAACGAACTGCCCCTCATCCTCACCTGAAAGAATCTGGTCTAACATAAGGAGTTTATGTGGTATTAGTAATGTGTCCTTCCATACTTCTTTCGGAAATACAGTACTTCTTTTTTCGCTCTTGTACTTCGTACTTCGAAGTACAGTCAAAAGTACTTCTTTGCGATATTTTTACTTCAGGAGGGAGATTCTGTAACCAGTTAGCGACGATAGATGATATAAATGTTTTTGCGTCAAAAAGTGCGATGGCGATTCGAAAATTGTCGCTAACTGGTTACAGAATCTCCTCCCAGGTCCTGTAGTTCTCCGATCTTCTGGACGATCGTCACAAGGCCTGGGCGATAAATTCGTTCAAACTATTAAAGTCGCCGGGGACCGATGGCATCATACCTGCGCAGCTGCAAAGGGCTCTGAAGGTATCGTGCAATTGCTTGGATCCTATTTATGCGAACTGCGTGATGAGCGGGTACATCCTCCAGGCTTGGAGGGTAGTCAGCGTTGCGTTCATCCCGAAGGCCGGAAAAGGATCTCATGTTTCCCCTAGGGATTTTAGGCCTATCAGTCTCTTCGTTTTTGCTAAAAACGCTAGAGAGACTGATTAGACCTGTATATAAGAAACGCGATTCCTCGTGACTGTTTTTCAAGAGCTCAATATGCTTATTGCAAGAAAAGGTCGGTTAATACCGCTCTGCTCACATTGGTAAAGTGGTCAGAGGAAGCCTTCAAGCATGAAGATTATGCACTAGGGGCCTTCTTCGATATCGAGGGGGTCTTCAACAATGTCACTCCAATGTCAGTGGAAACGAAATCGGTATAACATTGAGATAAGGGTAGGAAAGGTGTCGGTTGCCTTGTACTGCTGTAGAAGGGCTATGGGTAAAAGGTGGGGTCCCTCTCCAAAATTAATTCATTAGATCTAGGAAACCAGATTTAAGCCTACATTGTTTCAAGGAGACCTTGTCTGGTGGAACTCACTAGAGAAGGCTACACTTGTAAAACAGAAATCAGCGGAGCATTAGGAGCAACCACGCCACGTCGAGCAGTGCGGACGTTTATGAAAAAGATGAACCAAAACAAAAAACCTGCCTCGGATAACCGAGAACCCCCCAAAAAAAAAGTAGACCCACCCAGTCAGGAAGGTCCGGTCTGTCCTCGGACAAGACCAAGCAAGCCAGCGGTGCAAAGTCTGTGGCCAAGCCAGGGCTGAGCATACGCTCTGTCCCCTCTGGGACTGCCTCAACGGCATCGAGGCCCCCTTCCGGCAACCGGTCTAGCCATGTCCCTAGACAAGCTAGCGAGGATTTTAATCCGTCCGGTGCTGGTAGCAGACCCACCCTCGCAGATAGGTCTTCAGGAGGCAAGGGCAGCCCTGTCAGAAGACAAGCTAGCCCTGCTGCCGTCCCCGCCACTCCAGGAGGCAAGGGAACATCGACAGGTGCAATCCCTAAAGCGGCGTCGGCGACATCAGACCGCATGGCTAAGCCAGCGGCCTCTGAGGTGCGCCATTCTGGCACTAATGTAGCGATGGGCAGTAGCCATCCCCAGAAGCACATTAGTGCATCAGAAAGGTACTATCGTACCAGACGGTCAGCCCTCAGAATCCTGGAGAGACTGAGGGATAAGAAGCCAGAAGAACTGACCGCAGAAGAGCTGAACTCAAGGAATTGGGCCGAAAAGTTTATGGCTGAACACCAGGCGAAAGCCAAACAAGAGTCTGCTCAAGGCAAGCGGAAGTCCTCTAGGGAGCTCAGCTCGGAACCCAAGAGAACAAGGGTATCCGCCATTTTAACAGCGGACGAGCTGCAGAAAAGATCCTTCGCGGACGCGGCGAAGGACACATTTGCCAGGGCTGTGATAGACCGCAGCTCACTTGATGGTGCAATATCACCACAGAACTGGGACCTGGTCAACAGGCGACTCTGGGCCGTCTATAAGGAGGTTCTAGGGGAAAACCCAGGACCACCCCCCAGTTGTGCGGACGCCGGTTGGTTCCAAAACCGCGTCAAATTGACAAGGTGCGCGGACCAGAGATCCGTCGACCTATACACCCTGGCCATCAGTCGCGTAGGCGAGGTCTGGCCGGGTGCACGCCTTGAGGTGATAAAGCGGGAAGACATTCCCAATCGGCCCAGATCCAGGGCCTGGATTCCAGACTTCCACACCGACCCACAGGAAGTGCTGGAATGGATACGCATGGGCAACCCGGAGCTACCCACCCACGACTGGAAGGTAGCAAAGATAGGCGATATCGATGGCAAGCGAAGGTTAGCGGTAATAGTCCTCAACGAGGAATCAGTAGAACCGCTAGCCAACCAAAACTGGAGGATAAATTATGGCTTCCAAGCCTTGAACCTCCACGTTTATCGGCAGGACGTGTCAGGGAAACAACACCCTACCGACGAAGCGAACGCAGTGGAAAGTGCTACTGACGACGAAGTGGCATCCACCTCCGGAATGGTCGGCGAACTCTTCGAGAGGGTGACTCTAGAAGAGGGGGCGGGGGACCACTCCGACTTTTCCGACACCATGGTGGAAGGAGAAGGGGAGGATATCCTCCCCCTTTCTGACTAAGAGGACGTCAACCAGACTGTGGTTGGCTGTCCAGCAGCAGCACGCGAAACTGATGGTGGGGATAGTTCAGATTAATCTCCACCACTGCAAGGCGGCCTCAGCCGCACTTCTCCTCCGTCTCGCCGAAAGAGAAGAGGAGATCGCACTCATCCAGGACCCTTGGGTCATAAAAGATCGGGTTTGTGGATTGAATATGAAGGGATATAGGCTGTTCTATGTAACTGACAAAGGTAAACCCAGGTCGTGCATATTGATAAAAAAGTGTATTAATGCATTTCTCTTGATACAGTTTAGCGATGCGGACAACGTCATCATAGCAGTGGAGTCAGGCGGAAGGTCTATTTGGCTGGCTTCCACATACATGGCCCACGACGCAGACACACTATCTCCACCACAATCCTTAAGGAGCGCGGTAATGAAGGCCTCTAGACGCGGTACTCCGATGGTCATAGGAGCGGACGCGAATGCCCATCATCACATATGGGGCAGCTCAGATACAAATGAACGCGGTGAGTCGATATTCGAATTCATTATGTGCAATAACTTACAGGTTAGCAACGTAGGTGATACCCCTACCTTTGTGACGTCTGTTAGAAGGGAGGTCCTTGACATTACATATGTCAATGAGCAGGGGGCAGAACTCTTGAATGACTGGAGAGTCTCAAAAGACAACTCCTTTTCAGATCACATGTACGTCGTTTATAACCTATACGTACCAGTAAGAAAAAAACAAGCGGTCTTAAACCGCAGAAAAACAAATTGGAAAAAGTTTTAAACAATATTTTCTAATAATATTTCCGACCTCACAAATCAAATAAACTCGGAACATCAACTTGATAACGTCGTAGACGATATAACTAAAGCATTTCATCGTGCAGCAAAATTAGCCTGCCCAATCAGGGCAACAAGTAGGAAACCAAAACCCCATGGTGTTCCACTGAAATTGCAACCCTCAGAAGGGAATGCAGATCAAAATTTAATGAAGCTAAGAGATCCAACTCTTGGAGTGAATTTAAAGACTGGCAACGCCGATTTAAGTATGCAATAAGAGACGCTAAGCGCTCCTCATGGAGGAACTTCAGTCAGAAGATAGAAAGTACTTCGGAGGCCAGCAGACTGCGCAAAATACTATCTATGAGTCCCAGCAATATTAGCTATCTCATCAAGGAGGATGGTGATTGGACAACTAGCAGCGAAGAAACTCTAGAGCTTCTTGTACAGACGCACTTTCCGGGTTGCCTCCACAGTAGAGTCACAAATACCCGAATCATAGGCAACCATGATGACATTCCAGCGAATATCATAACCGAGGAGAACATAAAGCATGCTATTAGCAGCTTCCAACCGTTTAAATCTCCGGGACCAGACGGCATTATTCCCGCTGACCTACAGCATACAGCAGGAATGATTGCACCCATACTCGTACCAGTCTTTGAAGCAGTGTTACGAATGAATTATATACCCCACAAATGGGAGGAGGTAAGAGTAGTTTTCATTCCCAAGGCAGGGAAAACTACACACACGAGACCAAAAGACTTCAGACCAATTAGTCTGTCGTCTTTCCTGTTGAAATCTCTAGAGAGACTAATAGATGGGCACATTAGAGACAAGGTGGGCAGCAAACTTTCGGCAGCCCAGCATGCCTACAACAAAGGGAGATCAGTCGAAACAGCACTCCATTCTTTAGTGCACACAATTGAAAGATCACTTTATTACAAAGAATACACCCTCGCGGCCTTCCTGGACATCGAGGGTGCTTTCAACAATGTATCTCCTGCAGTGATTATCTCATCTCTGATAAATCTGGGAGTAAGCAATTCACTAACCTCATTTATTGAACGAATGTTAATCGGCCGAGAAATAAGCGCAGGATTAGGTGAATCAGTAACAAAAAGGTTCCCCGTCAGGGGTACACCCCAGGGGGGAGTAATATCACCGCTCCTGTGGAACATAGCAGTAGACAGCCTTCTTCGGGAACTTGAAGACATTGGCGGTCAGATAATTGCATACGCCGACGATATTGTAATAGCTATCTCGGGTAAACATCTCTCAACATTGACAGATCTGATCCAAAGATCCCTCAACAAACTATCCCTGTGGTGTAACAGGCGAGGACTGGGAGTGAATCCTGAAAAAACAGACCTTGTGCTGTTCACCATGAAGCACAAGATCTCGGGAACATAACTCTAGAGGGCAACACCCTCGCAATAAAGGAAGAGACCAAATATCTAGGTCTCATAGTAGATAGGAAACTAAACTGGGGGCCCAACGTTGCAGATAGAGTGCGCAAAGCAACAGTGGCACTATATTCCTGCAGCAGAGCAATAGGGAAAAAATGGGGAATGGAACCCAAAATAATATACTGGCTATACACGGCGGTGGTTAGGCCAATTCTCTATCACGGTATAGTGGTATGGTGGAACACCCTTGGGAAAGGGGTAAACTTCAAAAAAATGGACAAGGTTCAAAGGCTTGCGTCCACACTCATAACTGGTGCGATGAGAACAACACCATCCAAGGCACTGTATGCCCTACTGAATTTTCTTCCGGTGGACCTACATGCCAAACAAGTCGCAAGTGGCGCGGCAATTCGAATGAACATTCTAAATAAGTGGTCAAATACCAGTTATGGTCACGGTAGAATATTAACGGAGGTTCCGGGGCTACCCGGATTGGTGGACTATGCACTTCCGGAATCTGCACCCGCTACAGCGTTCGCGACCCTCCTACCCTCAAGGGAAGAGTGGAAGCATGACGTTGTAAGTAGTGGAGAGTCCATCCATGTATACACAGATGGCTCAAAGCTCGAGGGAAGGGTTGGAGGAGGTGTATATTCCCATCACCTGGGAATCTCCCTCAGCTTTCGTCTCCCGGACCACTGTAGCGTTTTTCAGGCTGAACTGATGGCAATCGACAGGGCCACGAAACTGGTAAAGTGTGATATGATACCCCAAGTTGATATCTATATCTTCACTGACAGCCAGGCAGCAATAAAGTCCCTCACGAAGCAGTCGACAACCTCCATGGTAGCCTTGAAATGCCGCGAATCTCTTAACGAGATGGCTGAGTCATTTCGCCCAAAGGTAATATGGGTTCCGGACACTGCGGCATAGAGGGGAATTGTAAGGCCGACGAACTGGCGCGACTTGGCACGAAACTTCCTTTTGAGGATATAAATGACGAAATAGGAATACCCTTGCAAACTTGTAAGCTACTTATCTCCGAGAGGCTCACTAAAGTAGCGAACGAAAGGTGGCAGGACGAAATCACCTGCAAAACTGCCAAACAATTATGGCCGGTGCTCAGCGCCAACCGCACTGGCCTACTACTGAGTCTAAATAAGTCCAATATTAGATTATTAGTATCCGTCATAACAGGACACTGCCTAATTGGCAAGCACGCCGATCGACTCGGCCTACGCTCACATGACTTCTGTAGAAGCTGTCAAGATGAAGAAGAGGAGGAAACGATTCTCCACCTGTTGTGCCAATGCCCTGCTCTATCTAGACGAAGACTCTCCACTCTCGGTAGGCAATTCTTCGACAACTTGGAGGACCTTAGATGCGTCGAAATCAGGGATCTTCTAAAATTCGTTCAAAGTTCAAAATGGGTTTAGGAGGGATTGGGAGTTGCTGACCCAACATGCGGCATCACAATGGGCCCTGAGCCTAAGTGTGTCTTATAGACGACCGCGACAACCTACCTACCATTAGGAACAACACCTACACTGGCCCTTAACATACATATGTTGAACACGGCGCCTGCGGATATTGCAGACAGAATTGTCGCAGCACGAACTGTTATTAGGCCAAGGGAAAGCGGGTCCTTTACTGACATAAAAACGGAAAATAAGACGTTTCTCTGCTGCAGCAAATATTTTTATAGGGCGCTCTAAAACACGTTACCTCTCAAGGGCTAGTGATGGGGGTTCTGAAGGCCATTGTGCGATTGGTATTCATGCGGTGAGACTAGGAATTTCAACTGATCCTTTTGTAACTGCTGTCAAGAGGAAGATGAAGTGGAATCATCTCCACACTTTCGTTTAGACTGTCCAACCTTCGCGAGGCATTTTGGCTCGCACTTCTGAACAAACACTGAGCTCTCAGGGATGGAAATTAGCCGCATTCGAAATTTCGTAATCGGCTCACGGGGTTAACTTAACCCAACCTAAGCTGTACTTCTTTGAGCTATGAAAAAGTTGGTCACATTAGTTATTAGGTCAAAGGTATCCATTCACTGAATAAACGACAAAAACAGGAAAGCTGCACTTACAAACAGAAGCGATATTGCCAACAAGTTAGCCAAAAAATGGTCAGAATAATGACATGACAACAACTTTCCAACCCATTTTCCAATCCACAAAATCCTAGCTACCACAAAAGTGCCTCATATTACACCAAACGACTCGGCCAAGATGATCGAAAAAGATATAACGCTAATAGAACTATCAATCGCCATTAACAATCTGAAAGGCACCAGGTATTGACATAATATCATACCTTATGATAAAGAACTTACCAACCGCAGTTAAACAACGAATTACCCAACTCTTCAATACCATATACCTTAAATATATTCCCCAGACATATAAAACTAGCGTAATAATCCCAATATCGAAACAAAACCAAGACAAACCATGCCCAAATTCATACATACCCATTTCACTGAACCCATGCTTATCTAAGGTATAAGATAAGATTATGGCCAATATATTGTGGTGGTGGGTTAGATCAAAACAAAAAATTTTAAACCCGAATCAACTAGGTTTTCAAAAAGGCAAATCTATATCTGATTCGTTGTTATACCGTGATCATCAAATCACTCAATCCCTCAACACCGGAAAACACATTTCTCTTATATCATTAGATTTCTCTAAAGCTTATGATAAAATTGGCGTCCATATAATCTTGGATCAGCTGCAAAAATTTAACATCGGTCCAAAAATGTACAACTACAAATTATATGACAAACATAAAAATTATTGCCAAAGTTGACAACACCTATTCCAATACATACCCTTTAATGAACGGCATACCACAAGGATCACCAATATCCGTAATATTGTTTCTAATAGCTTAAAACAAATTATCCGAAACCATCGCTCTACATAAGGAACTCGACTTTGTGGCATGTGCAGATGATTTCATAATTTTAAAGAAATTAAATAGAAGCGAAAATTCCCAAATAGACTTATCAACTTTATTCAACGATATCCAATCGTGGTGCAGCTACTCAGGTGCACAACTTTCGGTCACCAAATCTAGTCACTTACATATATGCAGAAAACATCTTTGCAATCCTGTCGTCCAATGCAAGAGCCTGTCACTAAATAAAGTAGATAAACTAAAGATTTTAGGTATTATCTTTCAGCAACGCTAGCATTGGTATTGCCACATAGAATATATAATCAATTCTTTAACCAAACGCCTGAACGTGGTAAAATGCTTAGCATCAAAGAAATTCAACTTACTAACAATTACCATACCCCAGGCTTTCCCAAAGTGAGTGCCGCTAGTGGCTGGAGTATACTAGTGGTAGTAAAATTTCCATACACAATGCAAGCGGTTTGATCAAACTTCAACATGGCGGTCAGAAAATCAAAAAATTTTGATTTTTATTAAAATTACCTTCAGCGGCTCGTCAAACCCCATACACAACACAAATGCCTTGCAACAAAGGGATATTTCGCTTGGTTTGCCAAGCCGCTTGTGTGGTGTATTTCGCTCTTAAGCGTAGTTCCCCAGTACGTTTTGTCAACGAAAATTTTAATCAGAAAAATAGCAGAAAACGTACCCTTTTCACAACCATTTTCCGTACTTTTGTAGACCTAATCCGCGTTTCATCCAATTTTCTTCCCGTTTTCGGATTAATTTTCGGTTTTTTGCTGGCTGGGCTGTTCTTGTAACAAGCGCAGCAGTTTCGCGCCCGTGTATATGTTACTTATTCTTTGGAACTTCACAGTCACACTGTGAAAAAGCGAATCAACACGATTTTAGAGACAGTCGAGAACGGTTGGTTGGTTGGTTTAAGTGGATTGGAACCCTGGTGACAAGCTATTCGCAATTTTGCCATTTTGATTCCACAACTCGTGCAACCTACAGCCATTTGGCTCTAATAAATTTCAGTACGTCATACAGAGAGAGGCAGCTGCACTCTGAAATATTTGCAGGAATGGTTTGCCGAGTGTCTTAAGCCTCGCCCTGGCGAGGGCTGGACACCCGCACAACAAGTGTTCGACTGTCTCTTTTGAGCCCCGGTAATTGCAGCTGCGATAGAACCTATTGAATTGCAGTCCTATCTCTTCGGCGTGTACCCCAACGGACCAGTGCCCTGTGCACACTGCAGTAACTTTCTAGGCATTTGTTTTGCTCATTCCTAAGAGAGCTTTGGTTTTGAGTGGGTCGTAGGACACCCAGAACTGCCGGGAAATCTTGTAAGATCCTGTGCAGTTCAACCTCTGCCTGGCCTTCGAATGATAAATTTCGGAAATTTTTGCCTTAATCTCCCTGAGCGCAAGTTAGGGCCGGTTGCTCAAAGCCTGGTTGGCACTAATCTCCGGTTAACATCGTTATCGACGTCTTCGACTGCATGCATATAACACGGTGTCGGTAACGTCGATAATGATGTTTAACCGTAGATTAGTGTCAATCGGGCTTTGAGCAACCGGCCCTTAGTGTAACAGAAAATACACTACTGTACCGATGACATCATCCAATG
>NW_023463751.1:0-12889 GCF_013731165.1 Rhagoletis pomonella | reverse complement strand
TTTGATAAAAAAATAGTTTTTGATATTATGTCATCTCAAAAAAAAAATTAAAAAATGTAATCAAAATGGTAGCTCTAAGAAAAAATATTTCCTATATATTTATGTTTATCCATCAACCCTAAGAATTTGACAAACACATGAAGTGTGAACCCCGTCCATTTTGGTATGGAACGCCCCATATACTTACTTTTAAAAGCATAAGTGCACTTATTTGCAATGTCATAAACCCAACCAATCCATTTAATGCTACATAATCAGCTGTCAATAGTCATATACAATACTGTTATTGACAAACTATTGGCTTTGGGCCATTTGAACTAAGTATGTACCACATGCACCTACACATACATACCAAGTACATACTTATGTATATATGGATGTATGTATGTACTTGTTTCAAACCAAAATATTGACATTTTGTCTGCCTTTAAATTCGCTCGAAATAGGTAGCCTTGGGGCTTTGGCCATTGTCGGACAATACACCAATCAACTAAGGCGACTTTGCATTACCGCCCGTTAGGTTAACACCGAACGAAAGTATGTATGTATGTATGTAAATACGTATGTGTGTATGTTTGTATGCAGAAATGGCAACTGGTACAATTTCAAATATTTTAGTATTTTAAATGTAAATATTTGCATATGTACCAATGTATGCATGTATGTACGTGTGCCTGCGTGCGTTTGTGACTAAATTTACCGTACATTGCACTCGGCTACTTGGCCAAAATAAATGGGTGTGTGTTAATTGTTGTCTTTCTTTGGCCCTAAAAGCGAAATAAGCACTTTATAGCTTGTGACGTTAAATATGTATATAAATACCTCGTATATGCGTGCGTCGGTATGTACGTATGTGTTTGCCCGTAAGTTATTAATGACCATCCAACTTAAAGATTTGCCTTGAATCGTTGAAACTCTTTAAATTTTTTATTCCAATTTATTTTTGCTGATTTGTTAAGTTTATTTTCACTTCACCTAGCAACAGCGCAATTAACTTTCGAAAGTTAACGAAGATCTTGAATTATTAAAAAAGTTTAACGAGCTGAAATGAACAAGTAAACCCATAAATCAAATTTTTAAAATAACAAAAAAATTTTATTTTTTTTTATGGCCTGAAACTCACGCATATACATATTTACGTATGTACTTATGCAAGTAAGATATGGTATCTAACTAAAAATCGCCCAGCGCAGTTTATAAAAAATTATCACCAAATAAAAACTGACGAAAAAGCAAATGAAATTCTAACAAACAAACAAAAAAATAATCGTCGAAATTCGCAGATCGCCACAAATAAATTGCTAGACATAAACAAATAAATTAAGCGCCTAGAAAAGATGAGAGCAATGGAAAAAATAAAACATAAAACGGATAAAAAAAAAGCTGGTACGTCGTCACATCATCATGAAAATCCCCCAAAATGCTTTCAGGCATAACACATTTCAATAAATTTTTATCTACCGGGAAATTTTTATTGAGACGAGTAGTTTATGCATTAATAAGCCAGCAGCATCAAATAAAAGTTAAATTTTCTTTGCAATAAATTAACTTTCAGGCATTTTGCTTAACACTTAGATATTTATGTACATACAGTGACTCAAAGATATGACCACGTGTTGATTTTCTTCAAATATTCGTTATGTTTTTCGAGCTACATTTCAAACTTTATACAGAATTTAGGAAAATTCAACAAACTTTCATCCAAATTTCAACTTTTTATTCTAAATTTCTAGAAAGTTTTTGGTTATGCAGTTTTATAGCCGATACAATTTTAGTCTAATGAAGTGCAAATTTGATTTTTGAGAAAATTTTTTTTTTTGGTGACTGATTTTCGCTACTTTATTTCATATAAGTATGAATTTCTTATGAAATGAAACGCGGGAGCAACAAAATTTCAAAATATCAACGCAAGTTTTTGTAAATTGCGCTTGTTATAACGGGTGATTTTTTAAGAGCTTGATACCTTTTTTTTTAAAAAAAACGCATAAAGTTTGCAAAATCTCATCGGTTCTTTATTTGAAACGTTAGATTGGTCCATGACATTTACTTTTTGAAGATAATTTCATTTAAATGTTGACCGCGGCTGCGTCTTAGGTGGTCCATTCGGAAAGTCCAATTTTGGGCAACTTTTTCGAGCATTTCGGCCGGAATAGCCCGAATTTCTTCGGAAATGTTGTCTTCCAAAGCTGGAATAGTTGCTGGCTTATTTCTGTAGACTTTAGACTTGACGTAGCCCCACAAAAAATAGTCTAAAGGCGTCAAATCGCATGATCTTGGTGGCCAACTTACCGGTCCATTTCTTGAGATGAATTGTTCTCCGAAGTTTTCCCTCAAAATGGCCATAGAATCGCGAGCTGTGTGGCATGTAGCGCCATCTTGTTGAAACCACATGTCAACCAAGTTCAGTTCTTCCATTTTTGGCAACAAAAAGTTTGTTAGCATCGAACGATAGCGATCGCCATTCACCGTAACGTTGCGTCCAACAGCATCTTTGAAAAAATACGGTCCAATGATTCCACCAGCGTACAAACCACACCAAACAGTGCATTTTTCGGGATGCATGGGCAGTTCTTGAACGGCTTCTGGTTGCTCTTCACTCCAAATGCGGCAATTTTGCTTATTTACGAAGCCATTCAACCAGAAATGAGCCTCATCGCTGAACAAAATTTGTCGATAAAAAAGCGGATTTTCTGCCAACTTTTCTAGGGCCCATTCAAATGATTTGCAAGCGTTGCTCGTTAGTAAGTCTATTCATGATGAAATGTCAAAGCATACTGAGCATCTTTCTCTTTGACACCATGTCTGAAATCCCACGTGATCTGTCAAATACTAATGCATGAAAATCCTAACCTCAAAAAAATCACCCGTTAGTATTAAAAAACCCGAAAAAGTGTCCTCCGAAAACAAACTTGCACTCCATTAGACTAAAATTGCTATGTTGGTAGTATACGTACGTGTACGTGTAGTATATTACTACGTATATCACCGTCGGACAAAATTTAACTTTTTTTTGCAACTAAAAAAAAACAAGCATTTTCGAATGCGGACACAAGAACAATGTAACCATATTTTTCCGTTTTTCTAGATCAAGTCATTTAATCCAGTCCCTATACTGAATCGGTCAATAGAATATTGCCTTTTTCAAACTTTTTTTTGCTGTTGCTGATTACGAATCTGAATTCAGTTCTTAAAAATGGCGAATGGATTTTTTTTTAATTTTCAAATTTTTATGAAATTTGATTAAAAAAATTGGAAAATTTCTTTGCGTGGGTGATTACAAAACCGAAATCAGTTTTCAAAAATTAAAAATCGCGGATGGATCTTGATTGGATTGAAATTGTCAGATTTCGGTCAGAAATATACCAGTCTCATACTAGTTCAAAATAGACAGTAAAATACTAGTACTTTGGTAGTGAAAAAATAAAATGAATTCATGAATATACACTAAAAAACTTTTGATGAAATACACTTTAATATACATATTACACAATTTTATTTAGTAGCCGTAGATTTGCCAATAACACTATGCGACAGTCAAAATCGGGATGAGATGAAACCAACGGGAAATGTTATATCGGTCAAAAACAAGTTATACGTGTCCCGGCGTTTCGCTGGGTCACGTCTAGGAATCGAGATATATATATAACTATCATATTGGGGAAATTGTCACCTTTGGTGGTATTTTTTTGACATAACTCGAGAACCACTAGTCCGATTTTGCTCAAACAAATTTAAAAAAATTAAAAATTACATTTCCTTTAATCTGTTCATATAACGTTTTTCTATATAATCAACAGTTTTGCCGGTAAAAATAAATGTATGAAGAAAAAAAATATTTTTTGCCTAAAATATTAAATTTTTTTTTAAACTGATGATGTTCTTTTTTACCGATATAACTTTCGCCGGTAGTTTGAACCCTTCCCGATCACTGACCCCTACCATTTGTCTCACAGTGTAATTAGTGTTAAATTTTTTGAGTATTAATTAAAAGCAAAAATAAATACACAAATATTCCAAACTTTCGAACATAAATTTAAATGAGTTTTTCAATAAATGTTATTAAAAGTAAAAGGTTTCAGGTAAAACAAGTACTATTTTTTATCTTTTTTAATAATATTGAATATGCAAAACAAACCATTTTAGTTAAAAATAAAATGAATACTTTAGTTCATTTTTGAGCGAACTAAAATAAAAATATAATTATAGTTTAAAAAATTAAAACCGCGCTATTATAATTTATACATTATAATTTCCATTCGTACTGTATGTACAGGTATGTAACTTGAGAATAGAAATCGCTGCATCTTTTAGGCGCATCAATATAACATAGTTACATCCGGAGCTAATAAAAGGGAGGTAATTCATTAAAATAAATTAAATTCATTAACTTTGGATATTTCAGTCTATTCTTTTTAAAAATTTATAAAAGTAATAGTAAATGTTTAAAATGTGAGCAGTTGTTAAATATTCTTAACTTTTGTCTATAGTTTGGCTTGTTGATGGATAATAGAAATTAAAAAAAGTCAAAAATAATTGAAAGTTTTCAAAAATAACAAAATAATGATGTACTTAAAGTTAACGAATTAATTGAATTATTTTTTAAGTAATTAATTATTAGTCATTAAAAAGGTGCTAATATCGGTATTTAATCATTAAACGGCTGTCCAAAAAAATATGCTTTAATTAATAATGATTATAAATATTAATCATTATTTAACAGGTATGGTATAATTACGAGTACGTACTCTCTTTAACGGTTATCAATATACCCAAATAAAAGTTATAATATTTGGTGTACTTTAATGTATTAAACTGTCGAAGTCAAATAAAACAGGGCATGTATAAATTGGTTTGTACTTGGTACAAGTCTGGTAATTTTCCAACTAGTTCGGTTTCTGTCAGGAAATTCTAGTTGTAAACTAGTATTATTCCTGACTAGTTTGGGATTTCACTGCAGGGAACCTATGGATGTCAAATTTCATGTAAATCTGATGATTTTTTTTAATTCATCCGCCAATTTGAATTTTTAAGAACTGGCTTGTAATCACGGACCCTAAAGGCTCTTAGATCCGTAGTCTAATGATGTTTGAAAAATCACAAGGTAAAATTCTTTTGACCGATTCGGCATAGAGGTTGTTAAGGCAGAGAATGTATATGAATATACATATATACGATTATACGCATTTTTAAAAAGGTGGTAGCTCTTTTCAAAACATGTCCTATATATTAGTCCAGCTTAGAACCTATTCGTGTACCAAATTTCATTCAAATACCTACGTCCAGCTGTTTTAGCGTAAAAGAGCGACAAACATAATCACTTTTCTCAAGTAGCTTTTAAAATTTATTTGCACTTCAAACATCCATTTTTTTCTCTAAAAATGTTACTTTGTAGGATTCTCGGCTATCGTTGTTCCTACAAAAATGGAGATCATTTGTTTCAAGTGACGAATTTCGCAGTAACTACTTTCATTTTGAAATCAAAAAACTTAAAATCGACAAATTTTTTTTTTAACATTTGTTAATTGCCAATCATTATTTTTATTGATTTAGTTTTTGACGCAATTTTTATAAATATATGTATTTATTATTTATGTAAAAGTCTTCCACTCGAACAGATGCTCCATTGCAGACATTAAAATAAATAAGAAACCATATTTTTTCATTATGCTTTTCATTTTATTCTTTGGCGCTTTTTGCCGTCGGCATACTTTAACCCCATTTGTTGTGTTGGTTTACTAATTTGCCAAATATTTTAAATTTTTGTTGCGTTTTTACGGTTTTAGTTTTTTGTCTTGTGCTTAATTCCTTAAGTACAATTTTTCGTATTATTTTTTGTTGTTAGCTTTGGTAGCATACATTTTGCATATGTTCGCTTATATTGTTATCGTTTTGTGTGGTTTTATGTTTAACATTTTGTTGAACTTGATTTGTTTGTAGAGTTTTTGCTTTTTACTAACATTTCCAAACGTTTTTTTATAATTTTTTTTTATACTTTTTCTATTTTTTTCTTTGTCATTTTCTATTGAGTATTCGCGATTTGTGGGCAGATAACAGATACGTATGTACATATACTCAACTCGCACGTGATTCGAATCTATTTTTTCCAGCTTTTGAACGCGTGCCAATTGAAGAACTCTACTATTTTTTTTTTTATATATTTTTCATTATTTAATGTGGCCTTGTTCCTATTTGAACAAAAACTGTAAAGCATGAATATTAAATTTGAGTACAAAACGTATTGTGGGTGCAGACAAGTCATTCGTAGTAACAGACGTGCGTATGTTTAGTAGACTGCATCACCAAAAAAAAGTTGCGATGAAAATACCTCCAATAATGGAGTTTTTTGTGAATAAAAATAGTTTCTTAAAGAACTTTTTGAAAAAAGTTCCCTCAGATGACAAAACAGATTAAGTTTAAAAAATCTGCATAAAATATTTAAAAATCTTTTCAATGGAATCGTAATAATGAGATTTTTAATGCTGTTAAAAACCTTTTTCAAAGATTGATTTTCGAAAAACTTGAATAACTAGGCCAAACCATTTTGATTTAGACTAATGGGGTCTCAAGAGAAAGGTATTTTCCCACTCTTTTTATTTTTATTTAATTTTTTTTTTATATATTTTTATGCATATTTTTTAAGTTTAAACAGTTTTGTCATTTGAGGGGATTTTTTTCCAAGAAAATCTTTAAGAAACTGTTTTGATTCATAAAAAACTATTTTCAAATCAGTTCAGCTCACGTAAATCGTAATATGCAGTCTAATGTATAGTCGTTTTTTATTATTTAGTATTTTTCGTCGACTATTAAGTTCAAAAACTAGATCAAGAAAGTTCAAATTTTTTCAAAAGGATTCCAACACCTCTACTGGCATTTAACTTTTTTAAAAGAAAATCTATCCTTAGCTGTTTTTTTTTAAGTCTTAATGTAATTTACTAATAAGTGTCTGACTGAGCTTCTCCCCCGATTTGTCGTGTGTGCCTTGTTGGATTTTATGAGAATCTTTTTTTTTAATGAGGCAGTACTCATTTTCACATTCCCCTTGAGACTACTCAACTAAGTCCCTTGTACTGACTGTTAGTTGACGAGAACGTTGGAAAAATTAACCAATTCTGGCTACCTAACCTCACCTAAGGGGTATCAATAAGTAAAAATCACTATAAAAAGTGTAGAGTTGTCGAACGCAGTTATGTACTCGTATTTCTATATGCGTTGTTGCTGACAAACACGTGACTTTCGTTTCAAAAGTTTCAACATTCCTGTTTTTGATTTCTTAGGAACTTGTTGCATTGCCGTTTATTATTTGTTTTTGCATCGCTATTTCGCTTTCATGGCTTCTTCTGGCACATTCTCGTTCTCGTTCCCTTTGCTTAATCATTCCCAGTCTTCCCAGCAGCAAAAAATCCGAGAATCGATACGAAAAAGGAAAAATAAGTGGATGTAATGTGGATTTTTGTACGTTTACCGATTCCACACGAATCCGTTTTCCCACTAAAGTGTGTGGCAGAAGCGTTTGTACAGACAAGTACCGAGACGTTTTTGGCTGTTTATCTGAAATTTGTCTGATTGCAGTTTTCATTCAATACGCTGTCCTTCTGCACTTCACAGTTTCTTTTTCATGGTTCAAAAAATTTAAATAAACAGAGGAAGCGCCAGACGGAACTCGAATCCGGCACCTTCTGGCAGCCACAAATAGTGGCATGCTCCTCTAGACGCTCTGCTACTGCCGACAACGTACATACCGGATACGAAAATGAACGAATATTGTAGTCGTTTTCTTTTCGCTTCCAGATAGGGAAAATTGTTTGAGACCGCACTGTTGGCAAAATTTACATTTCTGGCTGGGTTAATGTATGGTTACCACAAGTCTTCTTTTTTGTTTGTTTACTTTTTACTTTATACAAGTTTCTTACATGCGTACATACGACTATTTTTAATGTATTCTCAATGGTTCTGGTTCTTCAAGTTCCCAGCTGTATTTACACACAAACACAATTGTATGTATGTATGTATGTATATATATTCATATGCTCATCACAGTGCCACGATGACGTAATTGATCTACAAGTAATGAAACTATATAAAAAAATTATCTACAAACGTATGTACACCCACTAGAAAAAAATTTCCATACAAAGATTTTTTTTAATAGTAATATTTTCGTTAATTCTTCATAAAAATTTTAGTTCATTCTACATTACATACAAATAATTTAAATATAGGTTTTAAACTTTGTTTAATTTTATAAAAATTTGCCAATATTCAGTAGAATTTCAAAATTTTTTTCGGAATTTTTAAAATTCGGTTCATTTTGAAACTTTTTTCGACAGTGTTGAGCATTTTGTTGCATATAAAAAAATGTTGGAAAATACATCCTTTGTATGGAAGAAAATGTGTGAGACTGTCAGCAAAAAAATCCAAAAATTAACGTGCCTTTTTAGTAACTTCAAACTGGCACATTTTAATACTAAAATTTAATACACCCCGTGGCAAACGATGGCACATCAATATTTTTACCAGTTTTGACTGATTGATTTGATGATTTTTTAGAAACTTGAGACTTGCACTATATTATACTATTAAAATTAAAATGCATGGAATTGGGCTGAAAAATTTTGTGGAATTTTTATAATTTTTGTTCAAAGTCTAAAATTAATATTTATATGGCATTTGTTAGAGCCATACTTTTACATAAAAATAATTAACCTTAAAAAATCAAAAGAAAAGTAGTCAAAACTGGTAAAAATGTTGATGTGCTAACGTTTGTCGCGGGGTGTAGGCTTTAAATATAAACCTACACACGAAAAAAATTGTCTAAAAATTCAGACAAAAAAGTTTGAAATTTTGTTGAATATTTAGCAAGCTTTTTCAAATTACAAAGTTGAAGCTTATTTATAACAAATTAACCAATTTTTTGTATGAAAAATATGAATACATATTTTAAAAGGCCTCTGTATGGAAAATTTTTCTAGTGGGTGTTTGTATGAATAATGCTTATCATAACTAACCGACACACACATATTGACAAGTTTTGGCGATTCAGTTTTTTTTTTTATTTTAATTATTATTTTTTTTTATCAAAACATAGTTCATTCTATAATATAATAAATATATATAATATATAAAAACCATATGAATCCAAATTTAAAATCAACACAGAATTGAGAAAAAACATAAAAAAATTCCTAAAATCTTCACAATTTTTTTCCGGACTTTCAGAAAATTTTTTGATATACAGTATTTTTAAGCCAATTCAATTATAATTCATATCATAAAGTGCAGGTTTGTAGTCGATACAAAATATCGTTGATTTTTGGCATTTTTTCTTTGTTGACGGTGTCACTTATATTTTCTTTTATACGAGCATTTTATTACTATTACTCATATTTTCTTCTATACGAGTAATACAAATATTAGGGTGGTCCAAAAATGAAGGTTGGAGGGGAGGGAGAGAAGTAAAGTCGGAATTTTAATGCTCTCACCCCTTAGGATTGTTCTAAATCGAAAAAATATAGCCCTGTTTTTTTTTTAGTTCGAAATCAAAAAATATTTTTTTCAAAGTTTTCCATGTATTTTATATGCGAAAAAACCATTTCTCGTGGAAACATTACAGAATTCTTGAAAATCAATATTTTTCGATCGGAAAACTTTGCTTCTCTTGAAGGGACTGGCAATAATAATACCCAATTGTTTATTTTACCATTTTTTAATATTTTCAATATTTTTGGGTCCCCCATTTTTTAAATTAAAAAGCTTGTATTTATGTAAATGATTTATACTAAAATATTAAATTTAATTCTAATTAAAAATTCGCGCTTTTTTTTTAAATGAAGAAAGTGTGAAATTTTGAGGAAACTTTGTAGTTTTTTTTTAATTCTTTTGGTTATAAATGAACTGTACATATTTTTAATTAAGTATTAGGAAAAAATATATAGTCAAAACTTGTGAATATGTGAGTGTCGAATAGTTATGATAAGCATTATATAAATATGAAAAAGTATATACAGATATGTACATATGTATGTATATATATGTGTGTATATACATATGTACATACATATAAATGTGTATGTAGTAATGCGGTTTTTTCTTGTTTACATCAAAAGTTGTTATATCAAAAAGTTGCTTCAAAAATAGCACAGACAGGAACTTGACGTGGAGCTAGCTAAATCCAGGAGGTGGGATAATTGTCACTCCCATTTTAGTAATGCCCACGTTTTTTGGGTTTTTCACGCTGTGCATTTTTTCTGTTGCTTTTATTTTAGCAATGATTTTTTGATGGACTATTTGATGTGGTTACATGTACATAAAGATGTTTTATGTATAGATATGTACATACACATGTAGGTAGACCTCATGGCTAGACGAGTTAATGTTAGGTTTTGTATGGTGATGTCCTTTGATAAACCAATTTCAACTTTTTCGCAAAGGAAATAAGAAAATTCTACTTCTGTGAAGAAGTCAACTAGATAGCGAAAATCCTAATGATTATGTGTCCATGTATGTATATATATTTGGTCTGGAGGTATTTTCATGTAAATTTTAATATTTTTTTCGAAATGTTTTTGCGGAAATCTTGAAATATAATAAATTGTATAATTCCGGTGAAAATCCGCCACTTTTTTGGTGAGGCACCCTAATGTATGAGTCCTTCTCTCATTCACCCATTGAGGGATTGGCACGTATACCTCCCACATATCCGAGTATATGTATAGTTCTACTACCCAAAAGGCGACGCACAAATTCTACCAGAAGGTGTTCCAGCCCAAAGTGAGTTAGGGCATGGAGAACCGCCTCCGGCAGAATATTATTGAAGGCCCTTTCGATATCTAGGATCACGCCTAATGCCAAACCCTTAAATGATAACACTTTTTCAATGGTGCTAACAATACAATGAAAAAGATGTGTATCCCCACACTTGCCTTTCCAGTAGGCATGCTGACAGCTAGATAGTTTATTTATGTCAATTTCCTGTCGGATCTACAAGTCCAGTAGTATTTTCATAACCTTGAGAAAGAAAGAAACAAGTAAGTAAGTTCGAATGACGCTTGGCTTCCCTTGGGAATGAACACAACCCTGAGTATGAAACTAAGTCTGAAACAAGCCTTATCAACTAGCTTTGCATTGTAGCACTCGTTAAAAGGTAGTTGGACGGCTGTTCATTGCCCTAAGTGCAAAGTTAGTGTGAGAAAAATTCTACAAAGTGTAAGAGCACAGGAATTTCCGAAAATTTCCACAAGAATTTTCACAGAATTGGGAAATCATTTGGTTAAGCAGTCTTTTATTTTTATTTTGTTTGCTCCTATTCACTTTAGACATTTTTTGTTCTTCACACTTTTGTGCTTTCCACTCGTAAATTTTTGTCCAAAACCAAATTTTCGGGCGCCAAAAATTCTACGTCATGCGCACATTCATAAGTATGTGCATTAGAGTGGAGCAAAAAAAAATGTATTTCTAGTTTCTAATTGAACCGTTTCACATTGAACCGTGTTAAACCGTTTTCCGATCGGTTAATATTTACGGTCGCCCTAAGAGCCTTAAAGTTCCGAAAAATCTCTAAAATTATGGTTTTTTATCTTTTGTTTTAAAGATTTTCCAGAAAGATTTTGAGTATGCAGGGTGGTGTAATAAGGTGAAAGTTTCAATTTGCTAAAAAATCGCAATGATAAAAAAAATTGTTCAAACATACTTTGTGCGGAAAAATTGCGTGGCACTTTTAGCAAACAAAATTACCAAAAATCAATGCGATTTATAGGCCTACAAAACTGCATAGTCCAAATCTTTCTAGAAGTTCTTTTAAAATAAATACATATAGCAAAAAATAATTTGAGTGAATTTTCGAAACTTTAAGGCTCATGGGCTACCTTAAATATTACTCGATCGGAAAACCGTTTAACGCGATTGAATGTGATCATGCTACGCAACTTTTCCGCACTGTTATAATTTCGAAATCGAAAAGGTTTTTTTTGCTCCGAACTAATGTACATACAGAAATATGTATATCCTTTACTTTTGTATCCTTTACATTCGCCTTTGTTGACTTGCGTTCCATCAATTAATTGACTGCGTTTGATTAAGTCGCTGCGTGGCTTCCATTGGCCAAAATTTACTCATACTTACTAATTAACTTGTGTCAACAGTTGGCTAACCGCTACTTTTGCCAATACAAGGGGTTTGGCTATCACAAAAAAGAACAATTTTATTCTTCGTTTTTGTGTGTACACTTGTAATTTTTAGCCAAATATAGATAGCGCGCAAAAAAATGTGTCGCCAGTGATGTCGGCGCTGCTGAGTTCAACAGTTGCTCCTTAGTCTTTCTATTTTAAGCTAAATAAAAATTACAAAAAATTTGTTAAATTTTTATGCAAAAAACTCCTAGAACCCATACTCACAAGCGGCATGTACATTTTCAGGAACAAGATGGGCGCTTACCCGGTTCACGACCCTCCAGCGCACCGGCGGAACCCAATGCCAAAGCAGCGCGCAAGGCTTCCAAAAAGATGGAGAAGGAGGCAAGGTGAGTGTAATACAAGAAATTTTTGTTAAGTACATAACAAAGAAATAATTCTCAACTCTCTATCCACCCCCCTCACAGACGACAAGAAAAGGAAGCCAGTCGCCGTGAGAAGGAGGCACGCAAGTTGGAACGTGAAACGGCGCGTCGTCAAGAGCGTGAGGCGGCCAAGCTGGAAAAACTCAATCGCAATATGGAGAAAATATCGCGCAGCACAGAACGTGTTAGTGGCACACCGCGCTCCGGTTCGCTGGAGCGACGCCGCAGCGGTGAAGACTCACCGGTGCTCAACCAGTCGACCGTGCACGGCATAGCGAGTCCCAATCGCCGACCCACCATATTCGATGTCTTTCGCCAGCGCGCCAAATCGGATGCCAA
>NW_023463750.1:12392-12890 GCF_013731165.1 Rhagoletis pomonella | reverse complement strand
GTATGTACGTAGCACACCCAGTGTGCCATGATTAAATGAAATACCACTGAAAACTAATTACTTGGCAAATAAAATGCACATAACTGGGTTAAATATTCAACAAAAGTTAACGAAACAAAAATGCGCGTAAAGTTATGTGGGTACTGAATGTACATATTTCACGTAGCGTCAAGTATTAGGGTCTCCGTCACTCATCATGTTGTCTCATATCTTTCGGTCTCAGTCTAATATCTTCTCCACATTCTCCACTCAGCGAGTACTTCTGGTAGGCCAGCTATGGAGAATCGGCATACATCTATATATATAAAATTCAAATTATGTATGTACCTATAGACACACTTGGCTCCTAAACGAATAAGCCGATCGTAACCAAATTTTACACACGCACTGGATATCTTCCAGGGATGGTCACAGGGTAAAAAATATTTTGATATATAAAGGGGGCGTGGCCCCAAAACGTGGACCCGGGTAACCTTAGGATGTATTTGTTTAATATGG
>NW_023463750.1:3727-12382 GCF_013731165.1 Rhagoletis pomonella | reverse complement strand
TAGGATGTATTTGTTTAATATGGGTATCAAATTAAAGCTGTTCATGAATGCTTTAAGATAGAGCACTTTTCAAATAGCTGGGTGACTAGGGTCTCGAGATATAGACCAAAACGTGGACCTGGGTAACCTTGGGTGTATTTGTTTAATATGGGTATCAAATGAAAGCTGTTCATGAATGCTTTAAGATTGAGCACTTTTCATATAGCTGGGTGACTTGGGTCACGAGATACAGACCAAAACGTGGACCCGGGTAAACTTAGGCTGTATTTGTTTAATATCGGCATAAAATGAAAGCTGTTATGTCAAAAGTATGCGGAAGCAAATAAAAAAAAAATTAAAAAATTCATGAATACCGTTTTAGTGAAAAATAAAATTGAGTAATGCGGACAGTTCTTTAATCTTCTTTAATATAAAAATTAATATAAAAATAAGTAGGGTTTTCCTTCCTGACGCTATAACTCCAGAACGCACGAACCGATTTTCACGGTTTTGCATTCGTTGGAGGTTTATAGCTAGGAAAATTCAGGAAAAATTTCAATAGAAAAGTATATGGTGTGTGAGTATCCCCCACGAAAATAAGTATGTTTCATTTAAAGTAGATGGTGCCATTGTTTAACAGCTATTCATTGTACTTTGCTCAGTTAATTTCATGTGACACTAGCGAATACCCGGCGTGCTTCGCTGCGCCTTAAAAGTAATTTTGTTTTGTTACTCCCTCTCACAACATTTGAAAATATTATTTAATATTGCTGTACATATTTGTATAGTAGGGAGATTTTTTCAAATTATATAAATATACGTTATTTGAATATTGAATCAATACACGTTTGAGGAAAGGGTGCGATAGTAGACTCCAGTTATAAGATTATAAATTAAATTTCCAAGAGAAAGTCGGTTCTTTACATATTTTCTAATTACCTTCGAAAATATATTAACTCAAAAAAAAAATAAACAATGCTTCATAGATCGATTTTTTTAAATCTAACTTCATAAAGTTCTTTAAAAATATTTTGTAAATGAGGCCATAAGAGCTTAGGGGGAGAGTTACAACACAAAAATACATTTAAGGCGCAGCGAAGCACGCCGGGTAATTGCTAGTAGATAATAAGCGAAGTGATTATTTTTTCAGTTCGCTTCATTTTCAAAAACAAGATGTCAAATTAATAAGTAGGGTTTTACTTTTTCCAAAGTAGTTGCCACATATTAAACAATTTATTTCAAATTAATTAAATAGTTAAATCAATTATTACAATATGCGTATCAATCGACTAAACTCAGGAGGGTTGCCACTTGTTTAAAAATTTAAATACAATCTTAATTAAGACAGTTCTTCTCTTGTTATTGAGCACCACAATCGCTGCGATTTAGATTGGCAGTATTAGGACGCCTTCCAGCGTCGGATTGAAAAAGTAAAACAATTTGGTAATTGAAATATGTATCAGAATTAGGGTGTTAGATGAAAAAGGTGGAGGTTTTCGTTTTGCTTTTGCTCTTGGTTTTGGTTTTGTTTATTTTTTGCTATCTTTTTTTCTATTCAAATTTTATTGCTTCAAACGAAAGCTAAATTTGTTTATGTACTTTTATTTTAATAACGAAGCATAGTTCCGGTGTTTGTATTTTAAGTGTTTCTCATGCAATTTTTTACAAAGTAAATTTAAAAGCACGAAAGAGATTAAGAAAAAGTGTCAATATGTATACATAAGTTATATATTGTTTATTTAAATTATTCATTATTCATAACTAAAAATTTATTTAGTTGTTCATTGTACGATATAAGTATATGTATACATATGTAAAATATGTGTGGCGAAAAAAGACCGATCGCATAGTCGATGTGCACGGAAGGGCTTATGTATACATTAGGGTGTTCGATTATTCCCCTTTTTTCCAAAACCGGTTTTCGAGTTATTCGGAAAATGGTAGTTTCAAAAGAACCGTTCCCGATTTTGAAATTAAAAAAAAAAAACGGATAAACCGGTTTTATTTTATATAGTTTTCATACAGTAACAATGCTTATAAAGTCATGACCAAAACATAAAATAAAACTATTAACAGTAAACTATATCTAAACTTTAGTACTTACTTTACCAATCCTTACTACTACTTACTTTAGTAGGGTGTGAACATGGATTAGAGAAGGATTAGAAAGAAGAACCAGCTAACAGTAGCAAGAGTTTTTATTTTTGAAATATTGAATTGTGTCGTTATTGAATAGGACCATCGACATGAATATGTATTGAATTTTGTTATTAAAAGACAAAAGTCATTAATATAAAAATAGATGTCAAGGATAAACCCCGATCTTCGGTTTAAGTTGTATATTCAATCAAAAGTTACATATGAATCAGAGAAAAGTTAAAAGGAAACTGATATATTCAGAAAACAAATTTATTATTTAATTGACAACTATCGACTGTGCCTGCTAGATCACCTGCCTTTTACAGTTCGGCCTCTCCTGACTTTAATGGACCGGCCTCGGTTAGTCATCTGTTACACTTCCGTCGCTTTCGTCTTCGTGTTCTGGGCTGAGTTGACACCACCGCCTCATTTGATCGCTGGATATTATGCCGCAGTACTTCCATTGCGTAATAGGTGCATCTGGTAAATCTTCCACAATGTATCGATCATAGTCTAATACCTTCGTAACGACATACGGTCCCTTATACTTAGCATCTAGCTTATGCGATTCTCCTGTGGCCGCTGGAACTACGGTGATCATCACGAGATCGCCTTCCTGATAACGCTGTGGTTGTTGATGACGTTCGTTGTACCGCTGTTGCCACTTAAATCTCTCTGCGTCGATATTTGCTTTGGCCTTGGCGAACACGTCATAACGCTTACCACTGTCTTCCGGCTCTGGGTCGTCGTGGATTGATTGGATCAATCTGTTTTGACTATAGTCGCGCAAATTGTAATGGAAAACTATATCATTTGGGTTTACTTTTGTTGTAGCATTAGGTTGTGAGTTAAGACTCCATTGTAATGTGGGCAATGTAGTGTCCCAATCTTTCGTACTACTCATCATTGCACGTATGGCAGGTAATATAGTTTTGTTTACCCTTTCGGCTTGGCCGTTGCCTCTTGGTGTCATCACTGCAATTTTAACATGCCTTATACCGTGTGCTTGTAAAAACGTCTCCATCTCTTTAGAGGTGAACGCTGTCCCGCGATCCGTGGTGATTTGAACCGGTTGACCAAATGTAGACATTACCTCTTGTAACAAGGTAATTACCGGTGTGGACTTTGTATTACGTACGGCTTTTAAGATAGTATATTTAGAAAAAACACACACTAGAACGATGATATACTGATTTCCCTTTTTGATTTTGGGAAATGGTCCCAGGTGGTCTATATGCACCGCTCGAAATGGTATCGGACTTATCTCTGCCAAGTGCATCTGACCCTCGGGTTTCCCTCCTCGCGCTTTGTACGTACAGCATTCTAAGCACGCGGCGATATACCCCTTAACGTAGCGTCGCATTCGATGGAACCAGAAATCACGTTGAAGTCGCTGTAGTGTTTTCTCAACACCAAAGTGGCCTGAATCGTCATGGCAAGTTTTCGTAATACGCCACCTTACTGCCTGAGGGATTACCAACCGTCGCTCGCCCTTGAATTTGCGATATAACCGTCTTTTGTATACTTCGTAATCCTGATGGATTTGCTTTGCTGATGTTGAGCCGGATTTCAAGGATGCTACTATTCCCTGAAGTTTCTTATCCTGCATTTGCATCGGAAGCACCCAATCGCTACCACCTTCCTGCATAATGGACAAAACATTCTCTGCTACTGACTGGCATTCGCTTGATGGTAAACTGGGAACTCGACCCATTCCGTCTACATGTAGCATCTTATCGCCTTGTCGATGAACAGTTTTGAAATCGAATTCTTGTAATTTCAACCACCATCTAGCAATACGTGGAAGCAGCGGTGTTGTTGCTTTCGTTGTAACAATAGCATTGCAGTCGGTCACTACGGTGAATGGTTTTCCCAAAAGATACATGCGGAAACGTGATAGCGTCTCAACTATCGCTAAAACTTCCAACTCGTGGTTAGTAAAACTTGACTCTGCCTCGCTGCATTGCCTACTAAAAAAAAACACTGGTTTCAAATCTTCGTCTTCATGCTGAAATAAGATTCCGGAGAGTCCCAGGTGGCTAGCGTCAGTGTGTACCTCGTGCTGCTTAAGAGGATCGTATAGCGTCAGCACCGGTTTGCTCGTTATAGCTTCCTTTAATCGTTCGAAAGCTTTTTGTTGTGATGCACCCCACTGGAAACAGGCATCTTTCTTCAGCAACATAGTGAGCGGAATTGCAAGGTAGCTGTACCCTTCTACGAATTTGCGAAAGAATCCTGTTAAACCCAGGAATTGCCTTACCTGGGTAACAGTCGTTGGCTGGGGAAACTCCTCAACACAGATCGTCTTCGCATTCCCCGGGGATATACCTGCTTCAGACACATTATGGCCCAAGAAAATTACCAAGTTCGCCAAGAATCGGCACTTGGACGGTCGTAACGTAAGACCGTCTTTCTTTACCGCTTCCAATACCTCTCGTAAAACTAACATACCTTCTTCGCAAGTCGAAGTAGCTATGATCAATTCGTCCACATAACTTACAACCTTGTCCCTGTTCTTCAACGCCGACACCATGCGCACCATCATTTCTTGGAACACCATAGGTGCATTGACTAGCCCGAACGGCATCACGTTATGCTCATAGAGTCCCTCGTGCGTAAGGAACGCTGTGTACTTTTTGCAATTTTCTTGGATCGGAACCTGATAATATCCACTTGTCATATCCAAAGTAGTGAAAAATTTTCCGCCGCTTAACTTAGCTAACTGCTCCTCAACCACTGGCATTGGAAAATGTTTTTTAACGGTAACCGCATTCAACGCGCGGTAATCTACGCACATCCTACTCTCTCCATTGGCCTTTGTCACCAACACTACAGAAGCGGCGTGTGGTGATGTGCTACATCGGATGATGTCATTGTCCAAGAGTTCTCTTAATATTCTCGAAAGCTCGCATTGCTTTGAAAATGGTACCTGGTACCGTTTACCTACTATAGAGTTTTCTGTTGTAACACCAATGTCCATTGTTGTAGTTCTGGACCTTCCCAGAGTGGAAATTCCTTCGGAAAAACATTGGTCGTACTCATTTAATAATTTAAGCACTTCCTGCTGTTGATGCTGCTGTAGATCCTTGCTGACGTTAAACTGTGTCCCCCTTTTAATTTGCAACATCATCGAACCCGAATCAATGATCAGCCGACGATCGTGACCACACAGTACATCCCTGCCCAGTAACATATCACAGTTGAGCATCCTATCTGGTACCTCATACAGCTTAGCACTGATAACCTTGTCTGCTAACTTTATTTGCGTATTTATAACACGCAAAACCTCAACCGTAGAACCTCCAAACCCCTTTAATCGTTGATATGTTGGCATATGGTTCGCCTTCGTCACCGTTGCTGATTTCCTTATTAGCGAATGATCACTACCGGTGTCTATCAAGGCCGTATGCTTACTGCCTTCACACACAACTTCTTCTATTATGGGCGGTACCTGTTGCTGCACACCATTGTTGCCATTAATCTTGGCAACCGTATGTTTCGAGTCGGCTGAACACTTACGAGCGTCATGCCCCACTTTAGAGCACTTTCTACACCGTGGCTTCTTCTGAGGTTGAGGGCACTTTGCCGCTATATGCCCAAAGTCATTGCAGTTATAACATTTTACACGCTTACCCTTATCTTCTGCTGCTCCGTTGCTGACGTCCGTTGAATTTACACCCAGTGTAGTGCGTTGTCCACCACCTTGCGTCGATATTCGCAAATTCTCAAGCGACTGTCTTAATTCATTGGTAGTGCGCACATTCAT
Source organism: Rhagoletis pomonella (assembly GCF_013731165.1). Classification (NCBI taxonomy): domain Eukaryota; kingdom Metazoa; phylum Arthropoda; class Insecta; order Diptera; family Tephritidae; genus Rhagoletis; species Rhagoletis pomonella. The sequence continues at coordinate 6,498 of NW_023463750.1, read as the reverse complement.
TGCCAATAAAATGCGAGTAAGCGCACTGTCATTCAGTCCGTTTACGATGTAGGAGTTTATAGACTCCTCGTCTACATCTCCACGTCTTCCGATGGCTAACATATCGTAAAAGTACTCGATGAGAGGCTCATTAATCTTGCGTCGCCGTGCTGCCAACTCTCGGTGAATGTCAGCTGACGATACCGTATATGGAAAATCTCGTAGCAACATTTGGACGAACTCTTGCCAAGATCCAAATACGGGCTGTGCGTCCAACCACGTCTTGGCAACTCCTTTCAATTTATGTTGAACCGCGAGAAGCACTATTTCCTTTTTCCATTTGTAAACTTGTTGCAGTTGTTCAACTTTGATAACAAATTGTTGTGCCGTCATGACTTTCCGCAACGGGTCGAACTCCGGAAGAACTCCTACCACTTCCGTGATTGTATGTGTGTGAGACCGCTGTGTTGGTGGGTCTTGATACGATAAAGGTTCAGGAGCCCGCGCTCCATTCTCCGTTGCAGCCAACGCTCCTGCTTGCACATCGTCTGCACTATCTTGTGTCGTCAATGCCGGCTTTAGCGAAACTTCTATTGCTTTCACTGAATTTGCTAAACTTAACACAAGCTCCTGAAGTTGGCTGAACGGTTGTTCCCAAGGCTCCACTGTTGGTAATTCTTGTACCTCTACCTCGTCTGTACCAAGGGCTGCCATCAGTGCGGCCACCTTGTGTGCTTTATTTGCAGTAACCGACACATCATTTTCTCGCAATAACGTATTCAATTGCGCTACACTCAAATTAGCTAATTTTACCATAATTTTGTCTGTACCGTTGTCGTTTGTGTGCGATCCGTGCTCCGTCGTTGGTTCCTTAACACGCTGTTCCCTAGATGTCGTTATTCTGCGCAATACGCTGAGATGCTCTGCGTCGTTCTCCGTTGTATTCGCCGTTGGTCGTATCAACACTCGTTGCAGTTCTCTATCCCGTTAAACTTTTGTAAACGTGCTCGATCCCCTTCTGATTCTGTCAAGGATAAACGCCGATCTTCGGTTTAAGTTGTATATTCAATCAAAAGTTACATATGAATCAGAGAAAAGTTAAAAGGAAACTGATATATTCAGAAAACAAATTTATTATTTAATTTTTTTTTACATAGAATAGTCGCAAATGTTTCCATTGGTCCAAAGTTATCCGTTAACATATTTACAATAAACGAATATATTCCGAGGAATAGATAACATTCTTCTTTTTTTTGAAGTAGGTTAAAAATAGAGAACCGCTTAACTTACTTTAGACGGGTTTAATACAGAACTCCAGTTGCATAAGATTTGATATATTCTCCAACTCTTCACTGCTGTACTTCGAATAGCTCAGCTGGCAGGCCGTCATCTCCAGCAGCTTGATTGTTTTCTAACTTGGAAAATGGATATTCACACTTCGTTATAGTTGGCTAGGAACATACATAGATTCCATCGCTGTCGATAGAGTAAGCACACTCTGGACACAGTACACTAGAACGGCCTTGTTATTCTTACATGAATTCGTTCCTGCCTTGAAACCTTGCTTTTCTAATTGGCCAACCACTCAAGCTCTTTGCACTCATGTATTTTGGCATCTCTCTTGTTAATTAGCAAAAAACATTTGGCTTCCCTCTTCAGTCCCCAATATCGATCCGGCATATTTTTCTCTGCAGCTTCCTTATTATTCTTAGCCTAAAAGTCCCGACAAGACGCAACTTCCCAAAACTCTAATACGTTGAAAAAATGTATCTTTTAATCAACGTTCAAGTACACACATGCCTCTTAAGTATGTTAATAAAACAAGGAGAAAAGCTTACACTTATACAGAAGTTTCGGGTAGTTTTGACAATTCGGCTTTGAGGAGCTCATAGGATCTTTCACTGAAATGTCTGGTAGGATATTTGGTTAAATCACAAGAAATTTACCCGATAGTCTCCTTTCTGGGGTTGTTCTTTGAGCTTACTAAAATCCGACTTATTTTTTTTACGACAGTACGTATTGGTAAGAAAATTTGGCCGCTCTAATCGCATATATCGATTCAGTGACGATTATGCTCAGGATGCATGTGCCAGAGACGAGTGCTGAAGATGCTGCGTGTCCGCATTAATTGTGCTTCTTATAGTACGAAGTTCTCTTTCGGCATCACAGTATGGTTAATTTTGGTTTCTTATTCTTCGATACGAACAGACCCATGTGGCTTAATATATCTTCTCATGCTAAAACCTAGTGCTGCAGACTTCATTGTACCCCAGCGACGTCAATCTGCCTCAGTCCGTGGTCGAATCTTTTGTAGTGATGGCTGAATTTTTCGACGGTGGGACCAAAGATCTCTTCCTAACCCACCCTAGCCTTTAAATCGCCAAGCAAGATTTAGACGATGTCTTTGGGTGCCTTGTACCAAGGCGAATTTATACGAGGTGGTGTTACTGTGTTTTTTGTAATGTAAATTCGCAAACACATCGTTTTGACATTCAGAAGTACCGCGGCGAAAATCAAAATTCGCCAGTAACACCACCTTGTACACATTCGCCTTGCATTGTATTTTTCTCCCATCCGGCGTGGACGGAAATGAGCCAGACGTTAAATAATTTCGCTTTGATGCGGATTGCGTCGAGGCGGTCATCTCACGTGCCGGTCGACAGTAATTAACAGTGAGTTCTCTTCTCCCCCACAAATTTAACACCGAAATGCGCTTCTTTATAAATTCATGTGCCTGTCCGCTCGCCCAAATTTGTATATATATTTTTTTATATTTCATCATAGATACTCAT